>NC_045975.1:11284201-11483282 GCF_010909765.2 Amblyraja radiata
AAAGTCTGAATGACAATAAAGGATACTTGACTTGACGTTACTGTAATGTTACCTATCCATGCCCGACCCATGAAGTTACTCGAGCATTTTGGGTGATTTTTTTTTTGTAAACCAGCTTCTGCAGTGCCTTGTGTCCGCGGACAGCTTTGAGTAATGCTTCATTTTCTGAGACTTTGCCTGTGGCTAAGGAGGATATGTAGCACTCCAGCAGAGTCCAGCATTCTCCTTCCATGCCTCTCTCATTATCCACATTATGTCTGAGTCCGTCAGTCTGAAGAAGGGTCTCGACCTGAAACGTCGCCCATTCCTTCTCTCCAGAGATGCTGCCTGTCCCACTGAGTCACTCCAGCTTTTCGTGTCTCTCTTTGGTTTAAACCAGCATCTGCAGTTCCTTATCCACATTAATCTCATTCAAGAGACTCAACGCCTCCTCCTTCCTTGTATCGACATGCTGTAAAATATACAGTAATATATAAAGTACACAATATCAACACAAGCTTTCCTCATCTCACCGTCAACAACATTCTTCAAAGTTTTTCGATGTACAAAATTTGTGCGATTTCCCCCCCCAAAAATCTTACTTTAAGATATATTAAAATCATTCATAACTTTTGAAATGTTTTATAAAATGTAAAAAGTATTAGTTCCGACTTAAATGTACTCAAGCAGTGTGAGTATATCTAAAGTAACAATAAGTTGGCACCATGGCTTACAGTTGTTCCCATGCATTGAGCTCAAAGGAGCTGCAATCCTCCAGTAATTGGGACCCTTTTTGTCCACTTGACTGAGCCTCATTTAAAGTCTTACATGGGAACTGGAGCAGTACCGCGCTCACTGTGCATCACAAGGTCCTCAGTCCTTAATTATTTGTTGTGCTGTAAATAACAGCGCGGGGCACGAGCCATCAAGCTCCACAGAATTGAACCAGGCCCTTTGGCTCACTGTGACTAGACTGACCGAGATGCCCATTTGTATTAATCCCACTTGCCTGCACTCATTCCATAATCCCTCCACGCCCTGCTCACTCAAGTGCCTGTCCAGCTACCTTTGGTTTAGTTAAGCTTAGAGATACAGCGTGGAAACAGGCCCCTCAGCCCACCAACGTTTACTCAGAGTTGGGGAATCAAGAACCAGGGGATGTAGGTTGGAGGTGAGACGGAACAGATTCATGGGGCAGTCACGGTGGCGCAGAGGTAGAGTTGCTGCCTTACATCGAATGCAGCGCTGGAGACCCCGGTTCGATTCCGACTACGGGTGCAGTCTGCAAGGGGTTTGTACGTTCTCCCCGTCACCTCTGTGGGTTTTCTTCGAGATCTTCGGTTTCCTCCCACATTCCAGAGACGTACAGGTTTGTAGCTTAATTGGCTTGGTAAATGTAAACATTCTCCCTAGTGGGTGGAGGATAGTGTTAATGTGCGGGGATCGCTGGTCAGCGTGGACCCAATGGGCCGAAGGGCCTGTTTCCGCGCTGTATCTCTAAACTAAACTAAACTAAATTTAATAGGAACCTGAGGGGCAACATTTTCACACAGAGGATGGTGGGTACATGCATATAAGGTGGGTATAAATTGCCAGAGGAGATATTTGTGGTGGGTAATATAACGACACTTAAGAAAGATATGTGGACAGATACATGAATAGAAAACATTTAGAGGAATAAGGACCAAACACATGTGTAAATGGGACTAGGTTGATGAAGCATCTTGGTCGGTATCCAATGATTCCTTGATCCATAATTTGGAAGCAGTAATTTTAGATGCAGATAGGGATTTGGAACGTGGTTTTATGTGAAGTTTTATGTAAGAAAAGACTTGCAATTAATTTCTCCGGCATGTCATAATTCACATGTCGTTTATGTGTGCTTTGGTAATTTTATATATCTCATATGGTCTGAGAAGATTGCAAAATTGCCTGAGTAAATATACATTTACATATCAAACATGTTAACCAGAAGGATGATCGATGATTAAAAATCTGGCTTTGGATTTAGACTTTAGAGAAACAGCGAGAAACAGGCCCTTCGGCCCATCGAGTCGGCACCGACCAGCGATCCCCGTGCACTAACACTATCCTACACACTAGGAACAATTTACAATTTTACCAAAACCAATTAACCTACAGATCTGCAGATTTTTGCAGTGAAACCGGAGCACCCGGAGAAAACCCACAGGGAGAACGTACAAACTCCATAGTCAGGATCCGGCCTCTGCGGTATCTGCCTCCACCGCCACCCATAGGCAGCACGTTCCAGGCACTCACCACCCTCTGTGTTATGCCCCTGTCCCACTTAGGAAACCTGAACGGAAACCTCTGGAGACTTTGTGCCCCACCCAAGGTTTCCGTGCGGTTCCCGGAGGTTTTTTGTCAGTCTCCCTACCTGCTTCCACTACCTGCAACCGCCGGCAACCAGCTGCAACCTCCGGGAACCACACGGAAACCTAGGGTGGGGCGCAAAGCCTCCAGAGGTTTCCGTTCAGGTTTCTTAAGTGGGACAGGGGCATAAAGCACTTGCCCTGCACATTTCATTTAAAAATATCCCCCTCTCACCATAAAGGTATACCGTCTGGTGTTTGATATTTCCATCCTGGGAAATAGGTCCTGATTGTCTAAACTATCTTGTAAGTAAGTTATTGAGGGATTCCAGTTGCCAAATCTTTGGTAGCTGAGTGCTATAACGCCACAGGAGTTCCTTCTTCCTTGTAGCTATCAAATGTACACCCCCTCCCTCCCTGTCGTGGGGTAGACTGACTCCCCTCTCCCTCCCCAATCTTTGCACATCCCCAATCCTTTCCACTCGTCATTTTAATTTAATGTTTCATATATTTTGTGATTTTATGACTGTTGGCAGAACAATTTCCTTCCTCGGATAAATAAAGTTCAATCGTATCGCATCCTAAAACTCTGACGGTGCGGTGATTCTAAGGCAGCAGAGCAAGGCAGTCGGTGGATAAGAAGCAGTGTCAGTTGGGTCCAGCAGAAAGGAAATGTTTAACATGCGGCATGTGTATTTCTTTGTAAGTGTATTCTCTGTAGGTGTATCCTGGTGTTATGCAAAGTTGATATTTGTGGCGCTACGACTATTTAATAACGAGTTAGGATACGTGGAAGACAGGAGGCGAGTGTTTGCCATTTGTTTGAGTGAACTAATCATCTGTAGTTTCCTTCATTTAGTAGATACTGGTAGCATAGGTGGTGAGAGCATCATCAAGTATCCACACCATCCTGGCCACTCACTCATCTCCCCGCTGCCTTCAGGTAGAAGGTACAGGAGCCTGAAATCTGCAACATCCAGGTTCAGGAATAGCTCCTTCCCCACAGCCATCAGGCTTATAAACTCAACTCAAACAAAACTGATCATTAATAGCCCATTGCACTTTATCTGTTTATTTATGTGTGTGTATATATATATACTCATTGGTATATGTTCTGTTCTGTATTTATTCATGCCTACTATATTTTGTTGTGTTGAAGCAATGCAAGAATGTCATTGTCCTATCTGGGACACATGACAATAAACTCTCTTGAATCTTGAATCTTGAGAGCAGGTATTGAGGGGGGTTGTTCTGAGACGCCAGAACCAACTGTTGAGCCTTCCGGAGGTGTTGTGGGACTAGCTCAATGAAACACCAGTGAAGGGAGGTGCCCACTTGATAACCCCATTGATAGACAATAGACAATAGGTGCAGGAGCAGGCCATTCGGCCCTTCGAGCCAGCATCGACAATCAACGTGATCATGGCTGATCGTCCACAATCAGTACCCCGTTCCTGCCTTCTGCCCATATCCCCTGACTCCGCAATCTTTAAGAGCCCTATCTAGCTCTCACTTGAAAGTATCCAAAGAACCGGCCGAGAATTCCATAGACTCACAACTCTGTGTGTGAAAAAGATATACTTGCATCTACACGATCAGATTATACAGTATGTGCCTGTTAACATGTAGGTAGCTGATTATTGCATATGGGGTTTGTATTGTCAGTTTAGATAGTATTTTGGCTTTGGGCTTGATTTTCTTGGCTGAGAGCTAATGCTGGTGTTATAGCACAAGCACTTTGCAGTTTTTATTGTAATGTTGCTGCTGTTTGGACTGCTGTACAGGGCCAGGTTTAGATATTAAGGCAAACACTGGCGGTAACCAGGTTGGGTCTGTTGCCATGGTGTACGATTGCATCGATCGTAGGCCTCGATTATTTTTGTGGCATTCATTCCACAGTCAGCTGAGGAGAGACGGGCTCTGTTTCCCATGACAAGTGAAGACACTATCTCACACATCGGCTCGGCCCCCATCCCCCGGAGGTCACCTCAACCATTTGTCAAAGGGGTGGCATCTCAGCTGGGAGACCTGATACCTCTTTCTTGCCGCTGAAAGGGCTTAATGATGGCTGCAAGCTTCTTCCGATACCATTCATCGGACGTCACTCAAGGAGCTTTGTTCGGGAGAGGGAACAAAGATAGTAATCAGCAAAGCCCGTGAAGGCGAATTGACTGAAAGCAGCGGGAGAGGTAATGCAGGGCCCGCTGTGAGCTCCCACACACAGTACAGTGCCAGCGGCTGGCACCCTTGCTCCTGAATCAGGAGCTGATGGAATAGTAACATCAAACAGCACAGCAGGGGAACAGGCCCTTCGGCCCACAATATCTTTACTAAACATGATGCCAAAATATTTTCATCTTTGAGGGCGGCACAATGGAGCAACAGTAGCGCCAGAGACCCAGGTTCGATCCTGACTACGGGCGTTGTCACCACCTTCTCCCTGTGACCGCATGAGTTTCCTCTGAGTGCTCCACTGTTCTACCACACGCAAAAGATGTACAGGTTTGTAGGCTAATTGGCTTCAGTAAAATTATGACTTGTCCCCAGTGTGTGTAGGATAATGTTAGTGTGAGGAGATCGCTGATCGGCGCAGACTAGGTGGGCTGATAGGCCTGTTTCTGCGCTGTATCTCTAAACTAAACCTGATCTGGTAATGTTTCCAGCATTTTCTTTTTTTTTAAATATTTCAGATTTTGAGCATCCGTTTTTATTGTTTTCAGAACATTATAGATTAGTCTGTGACATGAGAGATTGCAGATGCTGCAATTCAAAGCAAAACTCAAAGTGCAGGAAGAACCCAGCAGGTCAGGCAGCATCTTTTTTTTCTGATACAGCATGGAAACAGGCTATTCGGCCCACCAAGTCCACGTCGACCAATGATCACCCGTATGCCAGTTCTATCCTATGCACGAGGGACAACTACAGAGGCCAATTAACCTACAAACTTACACGTCTTTGGAGTGTGGGCGGAAACCATAGCAGCCGGTGAAAATCTACATGGTCACAGGGTGAATTTACAAACTCTGTACGGGCAGCGCCTGTTATCAGGATCAAATCCAGACCTCTGGCGCAGTAAGGTAACAGCTTTCCCATCTGCGCCACCGTGCCGCCACCGTGTGTGTATAGTGTGAAAAAGGGTTCCCAATCAGAAACATTGTCCATACCCATAACAGATTGGGGTACTGATGGGGGATGATCAGCCATGATCACATTGAATGGCGGTGCTGCCTCGGAGGGCCAAATGGCCTACTCCTGTACCTATTGTCTATTGTAATAATAATAATAATAATAATAATACATTTTATTGTCATTGCACATAAGCGCAACGAGATTTGGTATGCAGCTTCCATCTGATATCATAACATAAATAACGAATAAATTTTTAATTTAGATATCCCGAGAACATGGTTTGTAAAAGAACAGTAAAATAGTCAAAACAGTTCAAACAGACTAAAGTGCAGATGTGTCTGTGCGACGTGACCATCCGAGGGAGACAGTCCAGGGGGGGTGGGGGGCACTCAGCAGGGCCGGTTCAGAGCCGCTATGTCTATTGTCAGGTGCTACCTGACCAGCTACTGCACTTTGTATTACCCTCAAGATTCCAGCATGTGCAGTTCCTTCAGTCTCCAACCACTTTCTTCCTTTCAATTCCCTCTAAGGCTTCATACCCTCGCCCCTAAATCTATGTCCTCTAATTTTGCTCTTCGGTTGTCTTCCACTTTGAGGACCAAAGCTCCACATTCTGGGCCGTGAGGTTCTGAGAGAAGCGGTCACTTTTGAAACTGGTATCTCTAGCATTGAACTGTGGAAGTTAGATGCGGTCTGCTCTCTTGGGTGGAAATGAAAGAACACACGGCTATGCTTTAAAGAAGAACAGTGCAGTTAAACTCGGCCTCCTGTCTGATTTTTATTCTTTAATCAACATCACAAGTACAGGTTATTTCATCATTGTCACATTCCATTTGAGGGAGCTTGTTACATTACCAGCGTGACTGTGCTACCCAATCTACACAGACTGTAAAGTGCATTCGTTTTTAGTTTATGTTAGTTGAGAGATAGAGTGTGGAAACAGGCCCTTCGGCCCACCGAGTCCCCGCACACTAACACTAGACACACTATGGACATTTTTTTAAACATTTACACCAAATCAATTGACTTACAAACCTGCACGTCTTTGCAGTGTGACAGGAAACCGAAGACCTCGGAGAAAACCCACGCAGGTCACGGGGAAAACGTACAAACTCTGTACAGACAGCATCCGTAGTCGGGATCGAACCTGGGTCTCTGGCGCTGCAAGGCAGCAACTCTATCGCTATGCCACCATGTGAATATGAAAGGTGTTCTATTAATTCAAATCCTTTTTTAAATGCTTCCTAATTTTGTGCTATTGACTGGACCATAAGATGTCTGCTTTTATTTTATCTATTGTTTTTTTAATTATTTAATGCCAATAAATAGATTAGGCTGATTGAGTTGAGTCATAGAGTCATCGCCATATAGCAGAGAATAAACCCATCAGCCTAAGATGGACTCAAAGTGCTGGAGTAACTCAGTCGTCAAGGAGCATCTCTGGAGAGATGTCCCGACCCGAAACGTCACTCATACATTTCCTCCAGAGATGCTGTCTGACCCGCTGAGTTACTCCAGCACTTTGCGTCTATCTTCAGTATATTTAAGGGGCTGTCCCACTTGGGCGACCTAATTGGCGAGTTTAGAAGAGTTTGAAAAAATGACATGTTGAAGACCTCCTTTGATAATGTAGAAGACCTCCTTCGACCTCCTTCGACTATGTTGAAGAACAGCTTTGACTAGCTACAACTAGCTACGACTAACTTCGGGAAAATTGGACACCGAATAGTGGAGAGTGAAGACGACCTCCTTCGATCTCCCTTCGACCTCCCTTCGACTATGATGAAGACTATCTGCGACTACCTTCGACTACCCTCGATTACCTACGTCTAACATGCCGACCTACTACGACCAACTAGGACAAAACCTACGAGTAAATAAATTATCGATTTTTTTCCTTGGCGACCTTTTTTTATTCGCGGGAATTTTTTAACATATTGAAAGAAACGCCGCGACCTAGCTGAGGCCTCGAGTACGCAGAGACCACCCTCGAGCATGAAGGAGAGTTACGAAGACCTCCTACGACTTTGTGTCAACCAAGCTGCGAGAGCTTTTGTTGGGTGCTGACCAGTCAGCGGAAAGACAATACATGGTTACAATCGAGCTATTTACAGTGCATAGATACATGGTGGTGAGGGAATAACCTTTAGTCCCATGATTAAGCCTGACCAAGGATAGTCCGAGTGTTTAAGGAAGAACTGCAGATGCTGGAAAAATCGAAGGTAGACAAAAATGCTGGAGCATCTATGGAGAGAAGGAATAGGCGATGTTTCAGGTCGAGACCCTTCTTCAGACTCAGACTGAAGAAGGGTCTCGACCCGGAACGTCGCCTATTCCTTCAAGGATAGTCCGAGGGTCACCAGTAGGGTAGATAGTAGTTCAGGACTGCTCTCTGGTTGTGGAAGGATGATTCATTTGCCTGATAGCAGCTGGGAAGAAACTGTCCTTGAATCTGGAGGTGTGCATTTGCACACTCCATGGTATAGACCAGCATCTGCAGTTCCTTTCTGCACACTCAACCTCAGCTCTCTGTTATGTTGAGCCTGATGCAAATCTCAAGTTCAAATATCTTCTGCCTGGCAAATCTATTCATTGCGATCCAGATTTCTTGATAGCAGCTCGTACATATTCAAATCTCTGAGCCAAAAGCAAATCAAATACTGTAGGTCAAAATACTTGAGCAGATTGGCCATTTCTTTTTCCTCACGTTGCCAGATAAAAGGTCAAAACGAAGGGATGGAAAGTAATGGAAATATCAATTGCTGCACATTTCACATCCTCTTTAAATGTAACTGGATAATTGTGGCTTGTGTCGTTAGGTCATGGTGAATATTCTTATGTGAGGCTATGGGACTTGATGTGTAGAAGATGGTTGGTGAAATGTTGCCCAGAGGATCTATGTTAAGTGTAGGAAGGAACTGCAGATGCTGGTTTACACTGAAGATGGACACAAAAAGATTGGAGTAACTCAGTCAGGCAGCGTCTCTGGAGAGAAGGAGTAGGTGGCGTTTTGGGTTGAGACCCTTCTTCAGACTGAGAGTCAGGGGAAAGGGAAACGAGAGAAATGAATAGGTGCATAGAACATATTGAAACATAGAAACATAGAAAATAAGTGCAGGAGTAGCACTGCCATTCAATGTGATCGAGCCAGCACTACCATTCAATGTGATCGAGGCTGATCATCCAAAATCAGTACCCCGTTCCTGCTTTTTCCCCCTATCCCTTGATTCCATAAGCCCTAAGAGCTAAATCTACCTCTCTCTTGAAAACATCCAGTGAATTGGCCTCCACTGCCTTCTGTGGCAGAGAATTCCACAGATTCACAACTCTCTGGGTGAAAACGTTTTTCCTCATCTCAGTCCTAAATGGCCTACCCCTTAATCTTAAACTGGGACCCCTGGTTCTGGAATTCATAAACTGTGACCCCTGGTTTTGAAGCAATTCATATTTATATTTAATCTATCATATTTCATTGCAAAATATATACAAAAAAGAAAGATCAAAGCCAGCAACGTTGATCAAGGAATGGGTCAAGCCCACAATGATCCATTGTGGGCTGTGCAGAAGGTGTTAAGTGTGTAGGAAAGAACTGCAGATGCTGGTTTAAATCGAAGGTAGACTCAAAATGCTGGAGCAACTCAGTGGGACAGGCAGCATCTCTGGAGAGAAGGAATAGGTGACGTTTCGGGTCGAGACCCTTCTTCAGACTGGTGGGAGGGACAGAGATAGAATGTAGTCGGAGACAGTAAGTCTGGTGAGAGAACTGAGAAGGGGGAGGGTATGGAGAGAGAGGGAAAGCAAGGGTTATTTGAAGTTAAAGAAGTCAATCTTCATTCCGCTGGGGTGTAAGAAATATGAGGTGTTGTTCCTCCAATTTGTGTTGGGCGTCACTCTGACATTGGAGGAGGCCCAGGACAGAAAGGTCAAATTGGGAATGGGAGGGGGAGTTAAAGTGCTGAGCAACTGGGAGATCAGGTAGGTGAGGGTGGACTGACCGGAGATGTTCAGTGAAATGATCGTCGAGTCTGCGCTTGGTCTCGCCAATGTAGAGAAGTTGACACCTGGAACAGCGGATACAGTAGATGAGGTTGGAGGAGGTGCAAGTGAACCTCTGCCTCACCTAAAAAAGACTGTCAGAGTCGTTGGATGGAGTCGAGGGGGAAGGCAAAAGGTGTTGCATCTCCCGCAATTACCTGGGAAAGTTCCTGGGGAGGGGGTGGTTTGGGTGGGAAGGGACGAGTGGGAAGTTGTGGAGGGAACAGTCTCCGCGGAAAGCAGAAAGGGGTGGAGATGGGAAAAAGTGGCCAGTAGTGGGATCCCGTTGGAGGTGGTGAAAGTTTTGGAGGATTATATGTTGTATGTGACGGCTGATGGGGTGGAAGACGAGGACAAGGGGGTAGGGGGAACAAGAATGGAGCAACGGGATATCGCGGAGACCCTAGTGAGAGCCTCATCTATAATGGAAGAGGGGAACCCCCGTTTCCTAAAGAATGGGGACATCTCCGATGATCTAGTATGGAAAACCTCATCCTGGGCTCAGATGCGGCGTAGACTGAGGTTTTGAAACAATGGCCCGGACAGTTCTGTTTGTGGATTTTGGGGAGAAGATAAAATTGGGCCGTGTGGGGCAGGGGAAAGATAGGGTTGGAGGCTTTCGAGGGCAGAGAGCCGGAAGTAATAAAATCAGAAATGGTGTGTGTTATTAGTTTTTAAGGTGTTGAGGGAAGGTGTTAAGTATTCCTTCTTCCGTAGAAGATTGAGGAGATTCAGTATGTCGATGAATACACCCGTGAATGTCTACTGAAGCCTGGTGCAGCCAACGCCAAGGCTGTGGGTGGGTGGACCACAGTCTAGGGTCCTTCCACCGCACGACATTGGGAGGCTAGGTCTGATGGAGACGTCCCTTAAACAAGGGAAGGGATATAAACCTCGGGGGCCACATGAGTGGCAAGGTTGCTTGATACTCTGCAGAGAGACATCAACACAGCCCAGAAGATCACCAACAAACGCCTGCCTGCCCTGGAAACGATCTATAGCTCCCGTTGCCTGCGGAAGGCATCACGCATACTAAAGGACTCATCTCATCCCGCACATCACTCGTTTGCCCTTCTGCCCTTAGGAAGGCGGTACACGTCCATCAAAGCGCACACCGCGAGATTAACAAACAGTTTCGACCCCAAGGCCATCACCGCTCTGAACTCAGCACTGAACACACAGCCCCCCATAGCCAATATTTTGTACTGCCACAACACTGCACTGCAAAATATTGCACATTCTGACTTGACTTAATGTTTTTCTTGCCGTTTTTGTTGTTTCCATTGTCGTTATTCTTTATCTGTTTCGTTGGAGCTCCGCTCGGGCAGTGTACCTGAAATTTCGCTGTACGTGTTTACAATGACAATAAAGTGCATTATTAATGTAAGGGTAGTTTGTGAACTCTACTGAAGAGCAGACTGATGAATGCATATATAGACGCTGAGAATATCGGAAGAGTCTCTGCACTGTTCTTGGTTTGTGTGTATATTTTATATTATTCTGAACAAAGTTTATTTTTGGAAAAAAAAGATGTAACAGGTTGCATCACGGTCTGGTTCGGCAACTTGAACACTCTTGAACGAAGGAGATTACAGAGCGTGATAGACACTGCCCATTCCATCACAGGTACTGACCATCCCGCCGTCAAAGGCATCTATAGGAGGCGCTGCCTCAACAAGGCAGCCAATATTATCAAAGTACACAAAAAAGCTGGAGAAACTCAGCGGGTGCAGCAGCATCTATGGAGCGAAGGAAATAGGCAACGGGACCCACATCACCCTGGCCATGCACTCATTTTGCTGCTACCATCAGGAAAAAGGTACAGGAGTCGGAAAACCGTGACCTCCAGGTTCAAGAACAGCTTCTTTACAGCAGCCAATAGGTTTATGGAGACTACGCAACACTAACTTTAATTATAATCTTCTATAAGTATGTTTTAGGTCGCACTACAGACTTTGGTTACCTAGTATTGTTTAGTTTAGTTTAGTTTAGAGATGCAGAGTAGAAACAGGCCCTTTGGGGAACCGACCAGCGATCCCCGTACACTAACACTACCCTACACACACTAGGAACAATTTAACATTTATACCATACCAATGCCTGTACGTCTTTGGAGAGCGGGAGGAAACCGAAGATCTCGGAGAAAGCGCACGCAGGTCACGGGGAGAACGTACAAACTCGGCACAGAGGACACCCGTAATCAGGATCGAACCCGGGTCTCTGGCACTGTAAAGCAGCATCTCTACCTCTGTGCCACCGTGCCACCATTGTGGGTTATTCATTTATTACAGTTTTGATTATTATATATATTTACCCTGTGTGATATTGCATTTATGGGCCTGTTAAACTACAGCAAGTCAGAAATTCATTGCTCCGTTGTGGTATATATGCCAATAAAAAACTCTTGTCTCTCTCTTGAATTGTTCTAACATAATATTTATCAGTAGCCAAAGTAACTAGTAACTAGTATTGAAGCCTTAAATTTAAAATGTCAATTTAAAAAAATGTAAGAAATTGAAGTGGAAATGTCTAATCCAGATCTCAAACTTGTTTGTTTGTCACTAATTGAGATCTCTCACCCAAATTCCCATTTACTGGCCAATCCTTCTAGCCCTTGATTCCCCTGTAAGAAGAATGTGTGAATCTCAATGAATGGGCCCCGACAGCACTCTGAAGATTCACACCTTTCTTGAGAAAAAGATTCTTCATCAATATAGTCGTCGGAGGTCAATCCTTATCCTGCGACCATGTCTTCTAATGATGGAGAAGTGAGTTGAAATTTCCCAGGGTTGTAATGTCAAAGACTAGAGGGCATTGATTTAAGGTGAGAGGGGCAAAGATGTGTGAGGCAAGATTTTGACACAGAGAGCGGTGGGCACCTGGAACGCACAGCCAGGCAAGTTTCAATGAGGTCACCCCTCATCCTTCCAAACTCCAGTGAGTACAGGCCCAGAGAATCAAACGCTCATCGAATATTAACCCAATCACATCTGGGATCATTCTCGTAAACCTTCTCTGGACCTTCTCCAAGGCCAACACATCCTTCCTCAGATAAGGGGGCCCAAAACTGCTCACAATACTCCAAATGCGGTCTGACCAGCACCTTATAAGGCCTCAGTTTAAGTGAGCAAGTGGTCCACACCTGCAATAATTTGTACGTCGATAACTTATGTACAAGTTACGTATATAGTGAAAGGGCTTGGATAGAGTGGATGTGGGGAGGAGGTTTCCACTAGTGGGAGAGTCTAGGACTAGAGGTCATAGCCTTTGAATTAATGGACGTTCTTTTAGGAGGGAGATGAGGAGAATTTCTTTAGTCAGAGGGTGGTGAATCTGTGGAATTCTTTGCCGTAGAAGGCTGTGGATATTTTCAAGGCAGGAGAATGGGGTTTGGATGGAGAGATAGATCAGCCATGATTGAATGGCAGAGTAGACTTGATGGGCCGACTGGCCTAATTCTACTCCTATCACATGATCTCATGACCATAATCAGCGGGACAGTGTTGCAGTGTGAGTTTTGGGCTGAAAGTCCAAGATGAACTATGAACTTAGTTTCAATGCAAAGCTAAATTCCAGCTGTGTGCTTAATAATGCAGGGGTTATGTTTTGATAGCTAATAAAGATGAGCAGCAGGAATTATTGGATTTAAATAAAGAGTGGCTCGGAGTTAGGGAACATAGTCATATATCAGCTAAACAACTTGATGTAAAACTGTCGGCAGAATTTATCATCATCTGCCAATGATTTGCAATGTTGCGAGTCACATAAAAAGTATTATTAGATGACTGGAGCAATTAGAAGATGGGAAGAGAAAGGAACTTGTATTTCTATAACAACATGGGCATGGTCCAAAGAGCATTCCAATAAAATCAATACTTGTGTAATGTTCACTCTGACACACTCCGAACCTCACCATCCTCAAGGTTCTACGCTACTCTAAATACCATCAAACATGGAACATACTGTACGGGACTTGGCCCTTTGGCCCACGATGCCTTCTGACTGTGGTTTAAACTTTTAAGCCTCTGTCCCACTTAGGAAACCTGAACGGAAACCTCTGGAGACTTTGCGCCCCACCCAAGGTTTCCGTGCGGTTCCCGGAGGTTGCAGGTGTTTGCCGGAGGTTGCAGGTAGTGGAAGCAGGTAGGGAGACTGACAAAAACCTCCGGGAACCGCACGGAAACCTTGGGTGGGGCGCAAAGTCTCCAGAGGTTTCCGTTCAGGTTTCCTAAGTGGGGCAGGAGCATTAGATTTTAGACTTTAGAGAAACAATGTGGAAACCGGCCCTTAGGCCTACCGAGTCCGTGCCGACCTGTGATCACCCCTGTACACTTGCGCTATCCTACACACGGGGGACAATTTGCAATTTTACCAAAGCCAAATAATGTACAAACCTGTACGTCTTTGGAGTGTGGGAGGAAACCGGAGCACCCGGAGAAAACCCACGCAGTCACAGGGAGAACGTACAAACTCTGTACAGACAGCACCCATGGTCAAGATTGAACCCCGGTCACCGGCGTTGTGACGCGGCAACTCTCCATCTGCGCCATTGTGCCGCCCCTAGATAAACTAGTCTCCACACTCTGCACATGACACATATCCCTCCATTCCCTGCATATGCATGCGTCTGCTATAGGCCTCTTAAACGCCACTATCGCATCTGAGTTCTATGTAAACTCGACGAACTGTGCCCCATGAGGCAGTTTTCTAAACTCAAGTTAAGCTCAACAATTTCACATGGGATTCTGTGTCTATCGGTCCATTACATCACTCACCCCACCCCCATTACTCTCTCCTGCCACCCTCCCCCTCTCTGAGCGAACTCACAAGACAAAGGAAGTTCAGCATGCCCCCAGCGATTCTTACCAATTTCTCCAGATGCACCGTGGGATACATCCTGTCGGGGGGCAATGCACTTGGTTTTGTAACTGCGCTACCCAAGACTGCAAGGAATTGGAAAGAATTGTGGATGTTGCCCAGTCCTTCTTCCCTATCGACTCCGTCTACCCTCTATGCCGACCCGGGAAAGCAGCCTGCATAATCAAGAACCACATAAATGCCAGTCAATCCCTCATGTCCCCTCTCCAGAAGGTACAAACGCCTGAAACCACCACCAGCTTCTGGAACAGTTTCTTCCCCGCTGTTATCAACATCTTGAACGGACCTCTCGGAAGCTAAAGGTGTATTCCCGATCTTCCAATAGACCTCATGGCCACCCTTGTACATTTTTTTTTCTATTTGAGCTTTTTCTGTAGCTGTTACATTGTATTCTGCACCTGAACATTGCAATATTTCATTTTAGTTTATGTTATTTTAAAGCAAAATGCACTACGAATTGTGGGACAAAATGTATGAGATTATCCGCATGGAGGCGCAGCGGTAGAGCTGCTGTCTTACAGCGCCAGAGTTCCGCGTTCGATCCTGACTACGGGTGCTGTCTGTACGGAGTTTGCATGTTCTCCCTGTGACCTGCGTGAGTTTTCTCCGGGATCTCCGGTTTCCTCCCACACTCAAAAGACGTACAGTTTAGAGGTTAATTGGCTTGGTATAATTGCAAATTGTCCCTAGTGTGCGCAGATTAGTGTTAATAGACACTAAAAGCTGGAGTAACAGCAGGACAGGCAGCTTCTCTGGAGAGAAGGAATGGGTGATGTTTCGGGTCGAGACCCTTCTTCAGACTGATTAGGGATAAGGGAAACGAGAGATATAGACGGTGATGTGGAGAGATAAAGAACAATAAATGAAAGATTTGCAAAAAAGTAATGATGATAAGGGAAACAGGCCATTGTTAGCTGTTTGTAGGGTGAAAATGAGAAGCTAGTGCGACTTGGGTGGGGGAGGGATAGAGAGAGAGGGAATGCCGGGGCTACCTGAAGTGAGAGAAATCAAAATTCATACCACTGGGGTGTAAGCTGCCCAAGCGAAATATGAGATGCTGTTCCTCCAATTTGTGTTTAGTCTCACTCTGACAATGGAGGAGACCGAGGACAGAAAGATCTGTGTAGGAATGGGAAGGGAGAGAGGGGAGAGAGAGAGAGAGAGAGAGTAGAGGGGAGGGGGAGAGAGAAGAGAGGAGAGAGGGGAGAGATCTCTCTCTTCTCTTCTCTCTCCTCTACCTCTCTCTCTCGTCTCTCTCTCTCTCTCTCTCGCTCTCTCTCGCTCTCTCTCTCTCTCTCTCCTATCTCTACTCTCGCTCTCTCGCTCTCTCTCTCTCTCTCCTCTCTCTCCTCTCGTCTCTCGCTCTCTCTCCGCTCTCTCTCGACCTCTCTCTCTCTCTGCTTCTCTCCTCATTCTCTCTCTCTCTCGCTCGCCCCCCCCCCCCCCCCCCACACCACTTGGAAGGAGTGAACTGAGACAATGTTAATGATTGGTTATCCATCTTCACAAACAGAATGCTACTTGAAGGATAGCATTAACCTATTTAACGATAAAAAATGGATCTGTTACCTCGACAGGAGTTATTGTTAGACTGCAGGATGAGAGGAGAATGGTTAACCCCTAATGCAAGTCCTCACTGGGTTGACCTTCTGAGGGAGTGACGGTGGAAGGTGAGGGGGAGAATCAGCGGGTGGTCCCTAATAGCACTAGAAGCCCGCTGGGGAAAAGTACTTCTAAACTCTTCTTGTGTTAAATTGTACTCTTTGTGGAGTCATTGGGCATTCATGGAGTGGTACAGCACAGAAACAGGCCCTTCAGCCCATCACGTTCATGCTGACTATCGAGTACTTGATTAGTGTATGTAGGAACCGCAGATGCTGGTTTACACCGGAGATGGACACAAAATGTTGGAACAACTCAGCGGGTCAGGCAGCATCTCTGGAGAGAAGGAATGGGTGACGTGTCGGGTCGAGACCCTTCTTCAGACTGGGACGTCTAGACCCAGAAACGTCACCCATTCCTTCTCTCCAGAGATGCCCCGCTGAGTTACTCCAGCATTTCGTGTCCGTCTTAATTACTTGATTAGTACGGGGCGAGGGCAGGAGAATGGGGCTGGGAGGGAAAGATAGAACAGCCAAGATTGAATGATGGATTAGACTTGATGGGCTGAATGGCCTAATTCTGCTTCTATATCTTATGAACATGAGCTTAAGAGGTAACTATTTATATTACTTCAAAATAGCAGCACTTGATCATTAACCTCTATGCTTGGCACAGTTGTACAGCTGGTGGAGTCGCTGTCTCACAGCATCAGAGACCCAGATTCAATTCTCATTTTGAATGCTGTCTGCGTGGAGTTTTCACCTTCTTCCTGTGATTGCGTAGATTTCTCTCTCTCTGCCGAGGATGCCTGAACTGCTGGGCGTTTGGCAGCTATTTTCTTTGACTTCTGTATTTCCTTGTTAGGTTTTCCCTCTGGAGGACGAGGTCAGGGTGGCTGTGGCTGGCGGAAGGAGTATGGATCATTCCCAGCAAGGCTGAATCACGGGGCTGAATAACGAGGGCGCCACAGTGGGGGCAGCAGTGGAGTCGCTGCGTCACACGTTCGATCTTGACCTTGGGTGATGTCTGTGTGGAGTTTCCACGTTCTCCCTGTGACTGCATGGGTTTCCTCCCTGTGTTCTGGTTTTAACCCCCATCTCAAAGATGTGCAGATTTGTAGGATCATTACCTGCTGTAAACTGCGTCCAGTGTTTAGTGAGTGGATGCGACGGTGGGGTAATGATGAACTGCCGTGAAAAGGTGGCGGATGGTTGGCATGGAGTTAGTGGGCCAAAGGGCCTGTTTTCTGCTGTAGCTTTCACTTCAACTCAATTCTGAGCCCAGAACCAGGGGCCACAGTTTAAGAATAAGGAGTAAGCCATTTGGAACGGAGACGAGGAAACACTTTTTCTCACAGAGAGTGTTGAGTCTGTGGAATTCTCTGCCTCAGAGGGCGGTGGAGGCCGGTTCTCTGGATGCTTTCAAGAGAGAGCTAGATAGGGCTCTTAAAAATAGCGGAGTCAGGGGATATGGGGAGAAGGCAGGAACGGGGTACTGATTGGGGATGATCAGCCATGATCACATTGAATGGCGGTGCTGGCTCGAAGGGCTAAATGGCCTACTCCTGCACCTATTGTCTATTGTCTAATTCAATTCAACTAAACTGCCTTTTTACACACCAATCTCCTTGACTAGCTCCTCTCTACGCTCCTCTCTAACTCTCTATGCTGATTCACGTGGCTATTTATGTGCTTTTCTGGGCACTTGATAAATATTGCGAGAGTCACTGCCTGCATTGCATTCTCAGGCAGTATGTTACATATTCCAGCCACGCCCTGAGTAAATATATTTATTCCTCAGATCCCTTCCGAATCTCTTACACTTTACCGTAAAACTAGGCAAACTAAAGATGAAACACAAAGTGTTGGAGTAACTCAGCCGGTCATGCAGCATCTCTGGAGAAAAAGGATGGGTGACGTCTGGGGTCGGGACCCTTCCTCAGATGTCTTCAGCACTTTGTGTCTATCTTTGGTATAAACCAGCATTTGCAGTTGTTTGTTTCTACAACTATGCTCACTAGTTTGGGGAACAGCTTCCAACCTTATACACTAGGGGTCGCACAGTGCCTGCCTTACAGCGCCAGAGACTCGGGTTCGATCCTGACAACGGCTGCTGACTCTACAGAGCTTGTACGTTCAACCCAGGACCTGCGTGGGTTTTCTCCAGGTGCTCCGGTTTCTTCCCATACTCCAAAGATGTGCAGGTTTGTAGGTTAATTGGTAAAACTTTGTTAAAACCGTAGATTTTCCTTAATGTGTGTGTAGGCTGGTATTAGTGTGCAGGGATCGCTGGTCGGCGTGGACTCGGTGGGCTGAGGGGCCTATTTCCACCCTGTATCTCTCAACTAAACTCAGCTAAACTGTTATGAATTTGTATATCTCAGCCTCTTATGCACTCTCTCCTCACACTGAAATACTCCATCATTGGAAATATTCTCAAAAATCTGGAGACACAAGAGACTGCAGATGCTGAAATCCTGAGGTTAAAAAGAACCGAGAATTCAGTGGGTCGGGCAGCATCTGTGGAGGGAAATGGACAAACGCTGTTTCAGGTTGGAACTCTTCAGTCTGAAGAAGGGTCCTGACCCAAACGTCACCTGTCCATTCCCCGCCACTGCTGCAGCCGAACCTGCTGAGTTCTTCTTCTGACCACTTTGTTTTCCTTTTATCTTGGTAAATTTCCTTTGCAATCTCTCCAGTGGAATCATGTCCCTCCCAAAGTGTGTCTCTCAAACCTTTGGACAAGTTCAGAGAACTGGAACGGGAGGAAACTAGATGGAAGAAGCTTGAATTAAGAATCAGGTACATGGACGGCACAGGTTTGGAGAGAAGGAGAAATTCAACGGGTGCAGCAGCATCTATGGAGCAAAGGAAATAGGCAATGTTTCGGGCCAAAACCTTTCTTCAGTCTGAAGAAGGGTTTCGGCCCGAAACGTTGGCTATTTCCTTCGCTCCATAGATGCTGCTGCACCCGCTGAGTTTCTCCAGCTTTTTTGTGTACCTTCAATTTTCCAGCATCTGCAGTTCCTTCTTAAACAGGTTTGGAGAGATATGGGACCAGTGTAGCTGGGACATGTTGGCCAGTATGGGCAAGTCGGGCCGAAGGGCCTATTTCCACGCTGTATGACTCTCAGCACCAAAAGGTTGCTTTCAAATGCTCGCAATGAACCGATATTGGAATCCACGGATTAAACAATTCTCAAGTTCAAGCATCAGGAGATGCTGAAAAGCAAGAATGGATGGGATTTACAGACTTTTAAAGTGACAATTTGACTTGAATTATTGAACATCAATTGCCAGAAGCCTGCAGATTCCTGGAATACCAGCAGAAAGGTTTTAAGAGCACTAATTATTAGATTTAAAAGTCAGGTCCTTGGGGCTTAACAGCTCTCTGTTGGATTTCACTTTGTTGTTGAAGTTGATGATGATGTTAGCTCTGAATGAACACTTAAAAGTGACAGGAGCATGCCTCCAACTCCCAGGCTGCAGCTTCAGATTAATTCCACCTAGGACTGATCGGTTTCGTATTAAAGCTGAAGGGGGTGAACTGCAAGTATAAAACAGCGGAGCTGCCGGAATATTTATGTTGCTGGAGGATGCGTAATCCATGGATGTAGATTTGGGAAAAGATGGGGAAAAGCAATGTGCTGGAGGGGAGAAACAAATGCTGGAAGAACTCAGCGGGGTCGGGCAGCATCTGTGGAGGGAATAGACAGACTGTAGCGGCAACTAGTGGTGGCTTGGGGCAATGCGAGCCTTCGCTATTGGCTGGCGCCATCACGTGATCGCGGGTGTGTTTTCGCGGGCTTTTGTTCCTCAGTCGACAGAGCCCCTCCCATCTAGCAGGAGCTATGGTATATTTGGCTGACCCAGAATTCTTCTTTTTGTTTGTTGTTTACAAATATTTTATCGATTTGTTTTACTCAACCTGCCGAAAGACGACTTTTCGGGTCAGGACCCTTCTTCAGATGGATGGATCAGGGAGGGAGAAGGCTGGCAAAGGGAGGTGGGGTTGGGGGGTTCAAGTTCAAGTTACATTTATTGTCACATGCACCAATTGGTACAGTGAGATTTGAATTACTATACAGCCATATGAATGAAAAGAACACGATACACTATAGAATTTAACATAAACATCCACCACACAGCGGAATCAATGTTTCCCATTGTGAAGGAAGGCAATAAAGTTCAGTCATCTTCCTCTTTGTTCACCCGTGATCGGGGACTTTGAGACCTCCACAGTCGCCGCTACGGGTGGCCCGATGTACAGGCCCTCTCGCCGGGATGGTCGGAGCTCCGGCGTCGGAACGGACGAACACACTCTGCGGCTTGGAGTTTCCGAATTGGCCGCTTCCTACCGGAGCTTCCGAAGTCCACAGGCCGAGCTGGGCAGATAGTCAACACTGGCGACCATCAGCAAAAGATCCCAGGACCCCGCAGTGTTGTCAGCGCCGCCCGCGGCTAGAAGCTCCGCAAACCACAACTCCCGTCTAGCAGGAGCTATGGTATATTTGGCTGACGTAGAATACTTCTTTTTGTTTGTTGTTTACAAATATTTTATCGATTTGTTTTACTCAACCAGCTCCAACACGGTGATACCCGACAAGGCGTCGCCCGCTCCGCGATGGAATTCAGCGCTGCGCCCGCTGCTGAAGATCTGGCCGGTCTCCGGCAGGAAAGGCCGCGCCAATCCAGTTGGGGCGAAGATACGATTCGGAGAAAAGACGCATCTCGTCCAGGGTAGGCAAAGTGATAGGTGGAAACAGGTGGGGGGGGGGGAGGGAAGGGGTGGGGGGTGATTGGCAATCGGGTGGATTAAGGGACAGAGGTGAGAGGTGAGAGGAACGAGCTGCCGGAGAAGGCTGCAGAGGCAGGGTACAATGGTGATGTTTAACACATATTTGGACAGGTCTATGGACGGTAACGGTTTTGAGGGATATGAACCAAATGCAGGCAAGTGGGACTAGAAGAGTGTGGAATTTTGGGCGGCATGAGCAAGTTGGGCCAAAGGGCCTATTTCCATGCTGTATGACTGTGTCAAGTTCTTCTCCTCTCTCCTCTCTCCTCTCACCCTCTCTCGCTGCCATTTCCCCCCCCCCCTGTGACTGCTGGCGACTGTCACAGTCATAGCAGGCCGCCGAAAAAGCGGCGACTGGACCCCCCCCCACCTCCCACGACAATGTCTACGACAAGTTACGACAACCTAGTCGACGTCAAGCTATCGACAACCGGCGGCCCATTAGGAAGTCCACCTACGATCATACCTACGTCAGCCTACGACCACACAGGCGACAACCTACGACAATCGGTCAACCTACGTCCACAAGTTACAACGAGCAACGATCTTGTCGGCGATACTGAAGACAATTCAGTCGCCGGTACCTGGCGCCGGTTGACGTAGGTTTACATAGGTGGTGACCAATGGAATTCACCCAAGGCAACACCCGGCGACAACCAACGTCTCCTGGCGACAACCAAAGTCACCTGGCGACAACCTACGACAGCCCCTACGACAGGAGAAGACAAGCTACGTCAAGCCCACAGTCGCCGAAAAGTTTTGAACATTTCAAAATCCATCGGTGACCAGGAAAACGTTACGACTCTTTAGGTGATTTGAGGAGACGACTCACGACCATACGGGCGTCACCCCGTGACCATGTGGCGACAGCCTAGTTGCCCGTAGTCGCCAAACAAATTGCCTGAGTGGGACAGGGGCTATACAGACGGTAATGTGGAGAGATATAGAACAAATGAATGAAAGATGTGCTAAATAAATAACGATGAGAAAGGAAACAGGCTATTGTTAGCCGTGGGCTGGGTGTAAACGAGTTACGGATGATGAGACTCAACAAGATGACTTTGTAACTAGTGGAAGGTTTATTTAATCCCTAGCTTCTCCCCCCCCCCCTCCCCCCGACGTGTAGTCTCCGCATCTCTAGCTCTCGTCACCAAGCCGTTGAGCTGCAAACGCTATTGTTTTAAATGTGCCTCTGGCGTATGTTGAGAACAACCTTAAATAGATAATGCACAACAGAGGCCAACTCCAATCCTCAGAGGAATCACAATGGACCACGTTGCTGATACCAAGGCCCAGCGGTGAGATCCCGGAGAAGGGAGCACTTACGAAAATGATTCTAGTTAATTTGGAATAAGTGCATGTAATGGACTCCGCTGCTGAACTCTGAAAGCATTCGACAAAAGCTAATGGATGCATAAGAACAAAACAAAATGTTGGAAATGGTCGGGAGGTCAGGCAGCACCTGCGAGAAACAAAGATAATGTTTCAGGTTTGCTTTGAACTTCCCACTCATCCATGCCGACCAAACCTTCTACCTGACCTTATCTCATTTCTTGTGTTTCATAAGTTCATAGTTCATAAGTGATAGGAGCAGAATTAGGCAATTCAGCCCATCTACTCCGCCATTCAATAATGGCTGATTAATCTTTCCCTCCTAACCCCATTCTCCTGCCTTCTCCCCATAACCACTGACACCCTTACTAAACGAGAATCTGTCGATCTCTGCCTTAAAAATATCAATGAATTCCACAGATCCACCACCCTCTGACTAAAGAAATTCCTCCTCATCTCTTTCCTAAAGGAACGTCCTTTAATTCTGAGGCTATGACCTCTGGTCCTAGACTCTCCCATTGGTAGAAACATCCTCTCCACATCCACTCTATCCAGGTTTGGTCCATATTCTCCTAGACCGTACCTATCCATGTACACATCAACATTTATTTTAAGCATTGTAATTTTAATGGACTCAGCCACTTGACTGTATTCTTCTCTGTCCGTGGGTACAGGCTAATATACGGAACATATACTGCAGTCCCAGAGGGAAGAATAGATCAGCCATGATTGAATGGTAGAGTAGACTCGATGGGCCTATGTCTCCTATGTCTTAGGGTCTTATGGGTAATCTTACAGAGGTGTGTAAAATCATGAGGGGAATAGATTGGGTGAATGCACAGATTATTTTTCCGAGAGTAGGGGGTGTCAAGAACTCAAGGGTTTAAGTTGAGAGGGGAAAGATTGAAAAGAAAAGTGAGAGACACATTTTTCAGCTGGAACAAGCTGCAGGATATAGGTGAGAGACACAATGACAGCATTTAGAAAAGTAGAAACATAGAAAATAGGTGCAGGAGTAGGTCATTTGGCCCTTCGAGCCTGCACCGCCATTCAATACGATCATGGCTGATCATCCTAAATCAGTACCCCATTCCTGCTTTCTCCACAAATCCCTTAATTCAGTTATCCCAAAGATTTATGTCAAACTCTCTTGAAAACATCCAGTGAATTGGCCTCCACTGCCGTCTGTGGCAGAGAATTCCACAGATTCACAACTCTCTGGGTGAAAAAGGTTTTCCTCATCTCAGTCCTAAATGGCCTCCCCCTTTTTCTAAAACTGTGACCTCTGGTTCTGGACTCCCCCAACATGTAGGCTGTGGGCCGAGGAGCTTTTTCGTTCAAGTTTGTGACCCAACTCATGGAACTACTTGAATTTTTAACATGCCGTGTAAAAATATTATTTAAATCATACCTGAAACTCGTCAAGACCAAAACCAGCACATATTTTTTAAATATGAGAAAAACCTCAAATTTTCGGAGTAGTAATTGCCCAATCAATGCACGTTTGACATTGAGGTCAGATGCAAATTAACCAATCCCGCGCTTTGTTTTATGGTCGCTAGGCTACGAGGACCGGCTCCTGAACCAGACTAATTAATCGGTGAGGGCAGTTCCTCTGGGTTCCCCCGTTTACTGAACCCCACTGACTGCCAGTGTGCAGAGTGGGGGGTCACCCATTAGTTAGGCTGGTTCAGGAGCCGGACCTCTGCGGCAGTCTCATTCAAAAAACACACTCACAATTATATTATTTATATTATTTTTATATGATATAATTATACATAATTATATATGATTACAGTCATATTCACGTCATATATATATATATATATATGGTATAATAATATATGGTTTAAATAGACTGCAACATGGAAAGAAGGGTTTCGGCCCGAAACGTTGCCTATTTCCTTCACTCCATAGATGCTGCTGCACCCGCTGAGTTTCTCCAACATTTTTGTGTACCTTGGAAATAGGCTCTCCATGGTGTAATATGGCCATTAGACACTTGTTGCCGCTTACTTTTTCGATCACATTTTCTAATTAGTTTAATTAATTAATGTGCAACTTTTGGTACTGACGAGTTATGACTTCCTTCTTCCTTCTATATTTTATCTAAATCTGTGCAAAATTTCATGTAGTTCCAAGACATGGGTAACTAAAGTTGATTTCTAGACACATTTTTGATGCTCGGTCCACAGCCTAATGGGGGCCATTTTTCCTGCATCTAGCCTGTCCAATACCTTAAGAATTTTATACGTTTCTATGTCATTTGGACAGGCACCTGGATATGAAAGACTTAGGGATATGGGCCAAAGGCAGGCGAATGGGACAAGCTTTGGTAGGGTGTTTTGGTTGGCAAGCACAAAATGGGCAGAAGGGCTTGTTTCCATGCTGTCTACAACTCTATCTCCACAGATGCTGCCTGAACCGCTGATTGTTTCCAGCTTCTGCAGTTTTCCTTGATTTCTTCATTCTCCTGGTATTCATCCCTTAACCAATGCCATTAAAATAGATAGTTATCTCACAGTTGTTTGTGGAAGTGTGCTGTGAGCCATTCACTTATTGCATTTCCCAGAGGGGCTCAGGACCGACCACACTTTGTGTGGTTGTCTCGAGGTGTTTTGTGACAAGATTTCGGAAGGTTCTATACGAATGCAAATTTGTTTATTTTTCTCCTTTTTGCCGCATGGTGTTTGGAGTTAAGTTCATCTTTCTCTCCGCTCAATCCGCACAAGTTGTCAGTTCAGAAGTCATGTTTCACAGGTTCCTGGATAATATCTACGCTCATTGTTGGCTGTGCATTGCTGTAAATCCTGTTATTCATTCTTAATGATCCTTGCCTCAGGCTTGGGTCTGAAAGGATAAACTTTCAGCACATCCGTATGCTTTGAGAATGAAAATGGTATTTTTGCCCTTGAGACATGTACTGTATATTTTTATCTCTGTGCTTCGTCAACACAGCTCAAGATGACGCGGGGGGGGGGGGGGGGGGGGGGGGGGGGGGGAGTGTAACGTAGGCATGTAACAGATATTGGGACCAATTGTACTGGAGGAAGCAGAGAGCTCTTCAGGAAAGAGCCCATGTCTAGTGTCCAGAATCTCATGCTTTCCTTCGTTGTTTTAGTTTACGATACGATACGATGGAACTTTATTGATCCCATGAGGGAAATTGATCTGCCAACAATCATAACACAAAATACATGAAATGTGAAATTAAAGTGACGAGTGAAAGGATTGTGGATGTACGAAGATTGGGGAGGGTGGGAGGGTGTCAGTCTATTCCACGACAGAAGGGGGAGGAATTGTACAGTTTGATAGCCACAGGGAAGCAGGATCTTCTGTGGTGTTGTGTCCTGCATCTTGGTGGAACCATTCTGGTGCTGAAGGTGGTCCTCAGGTTGACCAGTGCGTCATGGAGGGGGTGAGCTGTAGTTTAGAGATACAGCGTGGAAACAGGCCCGTTGGCTCCGACCAACAATCCCCGCACACTAACGTTATCCTACATACACTAAGGGACAATTTACATCTATACAAAGCCAATTGACCAACAAACCTGAGCGTCTTTGGAATCTGGGAGGAAACAGACGATCTCAAAGAAAACACCACACAGGTCACGGGGGAGAACGTAGAAGCTCCGTACAGACAAGCACCGGTGGTCAGGATCGAACCCGGGTCTCTGGCGCTGTACGGCAGCAGCTCTACTGCTGCGCCACTGTGCCGCCCTCTTGAGCACAAGAACCCGAAAGTGCCGTAGGCTCAAAACATTTCAAGTAGTTTGTTCTGTACCTGTTCTGTAAGCATATTAACTACGGAGCGTGAATAATGTATCAGAAATTAAATCTTTATTTCCTTTACCTGGGGCCAGTATATTACATTTGGGATGAAAGGAGATGGTGGCACAGCGGTAATGTTGCTGCCTTGCAGCTCTTGCAGTGCCAGAGACCCGGGTTCGATCCTGGCTATGGGTGCTTGTCTGTAACAGAGTTTGTACGTTCTCCCCGTGACCTGCGTGGGATTTATCCGAGAACTTTGGTCTCCTCCCAAACTCCAAAGACCTCTAGGTGTGTAGGTTAATTGGCTTGGTATAAATGTAAAACATGCCCCTGGTGTAGGATAGTGTTAATGTGCGGGCATTGCTTGGTCTCCTGCGTTTTGGGGCTCAGTGGGCTGTTTCTCTAAACTAAACTAAAATTAAGGAACTTTGGATGACAACCAATCGATTATTACGAGCTGGGGATAATAAGGAACCTGTCTACTTCCACCCATATACCTCCTTCCAGTTTTACATTTCATTCCACTTCTCCACTCCTTATCTGACACCATTTTGTCTCCATTTCACCTCCAGCCTTTGTCATTTACTCCACCCATTTGCCTATTAAACCCCCCTCACCTGTATCTACCTACCACTTGCCAGGCTTTGTGTCCCATCCACCTCCCTTTTCCAGCTTTCTCCCCCCACTCCATCAATACCAAGAAGAGTCCCGACCCGAAATGTGGTCTGTCCATTTCCCTCCACCGATGCTGCCTGACCCGCTGAGTTCCTCCAGCACTTTGGTTCTTGATAGGGATTTCTGAGTTTCAAGCACCTCACAGCAAATGAGAAAATTTGATTCCGTTGGTTACAATGTAAGCTCATAAGTTCCCAAGTGATAGGAGCAGAATTAGGCCATTCGGCCCATCAAATCTACTCTGCCATTCATTCATGGCTGATCTATCTCTCCCTCCAAACCCCATTCTCCTGCCCTCTCCCCATAACCCCTGACACATGTACTACTCAAGAATCTATCTATCTGTGCCTTATCCAGAATAAAAAAGTCAGTGATGGAGGCTGTGGTGGTGCTGGACTGGTTTAATCTCCCATCATCTCCACTGATATCTGTCAACTTAGTCAACCCAGCCTGAAGGCTACTTCAGAAGTACTGGATGTGATTGATCTTACCAACCCTCTGGCACTCAGCTGCATCAGTCCATAATACAAATGAAACCAAGAGGTTGCCAGTGGGCAGAATAAGCCATGTACCATTTCACATTTCAGGATTAGAGTTTATTTTTGTGTTAAAATAAAAGTAGGACCTTGAGCAAAGCTAACGCTTGCCATAACACAAAGAGCTGGAGGAACTCAACGGGCCAGGCAGCATCTGCGGAGGGGGTGTATAGGTGACGTATCAGGTCAGACCCCGTCCTCAGACTGATCGAAGTGTCCAGACCCGAAACGTTTCCTTCACAGATGCTGCCTGACCCTCTGAGTTCCTCCAGCACCTTGTGTTTAGCTCAAGCTTCCCAGCACCTGTAGAAACAATGAACTGCAGATGCTGGTTAATACACAAAAGGACACTAAGCGCTGGAGTAACTCAGCAGTTCACAGTGAACATGGATGGGTGACGTTTCATGTCAAACCGCCATGTTTTGTGAAGAAAGGTCTTGATACGAAACATCACCTATTCATGCTCTCCAGAGATGCTGCCTGAGCTGCTGAGTTACTCCAGCACCTTGTGTCCTTTCCAGCATCTGCAGTTCCTCTTGTCTACAAAGACTTGCCCACTCAGTTGAAGAGCAGGTTGCCTATATATTTGATCTGGACATTTCCCTAATTTTTAAATGTCTCTTTTTATTCTTTCTCTGGACCTGATAGAAACATAGAAAATAGGTGCAGGAGTAGGCCATTCGGCCCTTCGAGCCTGCACCGCCATTCAATATGATCATGGCTGATCATCCAACTCAGTATCCTGTACCTGCCTTCTCTCCATACCCCCTGATCCCTTTAGACACAAGGGCCACATCTAACTCCCTCTTAAATATAGCCAATGAACTGGCCTCAACTACCTTCTCTGGCAGAGAATTCCAGATCTTCATTAATCTATCATTCCGACAGTTTTATTAACAGTTTTAATCCCAAAGCAATCCTAACCTATCAGAGATGTTCTCTTTGTCCTATTCATTCCTCCCTCTATTCACTTTTCCCACACTGAAGAAGGGTCATGGACCTGAAACATTATCTCTATTTTCCCCTCCGCAGATGCTGCCTAACCTTCTGAGTATTTCCAGCATTTTCTGTTTTTACACCAATCGATCTGACTGTATAATAATCTAGGTGCTTATATCAAAGTTGGAAAAGCTGTCAACAACTTTATAGAGAAGATCGAATATATTAATCATTAGTGATAATTAAAAATATATTAGAATAATTTGCATCCATATTTGTCAAAGGCATTTTCCATTGTTTATAAAGATCTCATATGCTCGGTGATATTTCAAAACTGTTTAAATTGTTTTCAAAAAGCTACATGAAAATAATGTAGCGATTAATGAAGTACATTAAAGTTCTGTAAATTGATTAAAATGATAAATTGTAATAAGAAAATGAAACATTTAATCTGAAATTCACGATAACTGAAAAGCAAAAAAAAAATCAAGATGCTGGAAAACTGAAATAAAAATGTAAATATTCAGTGGGTCAGGCAGCATCCCCGGAGAACATGGATCAGTGCCGTTTCAGGTATGGACCATTCTTCAGACTCTTTAGTGCTTTTATAATGTTGTTGACTGGAAGGCTGAGGTCATTTCGAAGCCACGACTATGTTGAAGACCAGCTACAACTAGCTACAACTAGCTACAACTAGCTACAACTAGCTACAACTAGCTACAACTAGCTACGACTAACTTCGGGGAAATTGGACACCGAATAGTGGAGAGTGAAGACGACCTCCTTCGATCTCCTTCTATCCTCCCTTCGACTATGATGAAGACTATCTACGATTACCTTCGACTACCCTCGATTACCTACGATTAACATGCTGACCTACTACAACCTACCTCGATTAAACCCACGAGTAAAAAAATATATAGATTTTTTTTCCATGGCGACCTTTGTTTACTCGCGGACATTTTTCAGCATGTTGAAAAATACGCCGTGACCTAGCTGAGGCCTCGAGTATGTGGGGACTACTCTCGAGCCTGAAGGAGAGTTACAAAGACCTCCTAGGACCTTGTGTCGACCATGCTGCGAGTATGAGTTGAGGGCAAACTCTTCTGAACTCGGGGATTAGGTCACCGCAGTGGGACAGCCCCTTAAGTCTTGTGCAATGTTTCAATGTTTATGGAGGATGGTGGATAAATAGAACGAGCTGCCAAAGGCGGCAGTATTCGAGGCAGGTACAATTATAACGTTAGGACAGGTTTTAGTTTTTAATTTTCACTTTTAGTGTTCGAGGTACAGTGCGGAAACAGGCCCTTCGGCCCATCGAGTCTGCACTGACCAGCGAACCCCACGCATTAACACCACCCTACACACACTGGGGACAATTTTACATATATACCTTTATACCAAGCCAATCAATCTACAAACCTGTATGTTGTTGGAGTGTGGGAGGAAGCCGAAGATCCGGGAGAAAACCCACGCAGGTCACTGGGAGAACGTATAAACTCCGTACAGACACCTTTACTTGGGCGTCTGGCGCTGTAAGGCAGTAGCTCTACTGCTCTACTGCTACGCCATCATGCTGCCCTGAGGTACATGGATTTAAAAGGTTTAGAGGAAAAGTGGCCAAATGGTACGAGCTTAAATGAGACATCTTGATCAGCATGGATGATGCGAGCTGAAGAGCCTGTTCCCGTGCAGTATGAGTCTATGCCAAAACAAAAATAATATGAAGCTCTGGAGAAAAGCAAGATAGTGGAAAAGAGATATGATTATCTGTGAGCAATGGCCCCAGTTGTGTTTCCATTGCGAGTCACCATGGCAACACCATCACGTCACAAGATGCCAAAGATCTTTCTGCTCTCACTGAAATATCATGTGATTTATTGTTACTTTGCAACTCAGCAAGAGGCGATTGTGCCCTCTCGATCCATGGTTCCCTGCAATAACATTCATGTCTCTTCCTCAAGAGTCAAGAGTGTTTTATTGTCATATGGGGATCTTGACTGAAGCCTCCTCGTGGCGATCCATGGAAACGACGACACGATGCACTCAGTGACGCGACAGGCGACCAATTCTGTCAACATGTTGGGTGACGAAGGAAGCCAACAGCGAGCTATGCGTCGTCTGCCACACGAGCGAACAATTGTCAAATGACCCGAAATGGAACGATGAAATTCTTACTAGCAGCAGCACAACAGATATGTTAACATTACACTCTGTAAAACTCACAAATTAACAACATATATATATATATATTATAATGAAGAAGGTTCTCGACCCGAAACGTCACCAATTCCTTCTCTCCAGAGATGCTGCCTGTCCCGCTGAGTTACTCCAGCATTTTGTGTCTATCTACAGTGAAATACTTCTTTTGCATACCACTCTGCAAGACTATCACCAATCATGAGCAGAATACCACAGGGCGGCACGTTGGCGCAGAGATAAAGTTGCTGCCTCACAGCGCTTGCAGCGCCGGAGACTCTGGTTCGATCCCGACTACGGCTGCCGTCTGTACGCAGTTTGTACGTTCACCTCGTGCCCGCGTGGGTTTTCTCCAAGATCTTCGGTTTCCTCCAACACACCAAAGACGTACAGGTTTTGTAGGTAAATTGGCTTGGTGTATGTGTAAATTGTCCCTAGTCTTTGTAGGATAGTGTTAAAGTGCGGGGGTGGCTGGTTGGCGCGGACTAAGTGAGCCGAAGGGCCTGGTTCTGCGCTGTCTCTCTAAAACTAAAAACCAAAGAGCAGAATGTACAGAACAGCCCACTGAGTCTGTATATGAGAGGCGTATTTTGTCATCATTTTACAGTCCCAGCTGCAGCTGGTCACGAAGGCCGGCTTCAGCCTCCGCCTCCATTCTAACCATCGTCCCTCTCCCGCCCGGCCCTCTCCAGCTCGTGAACATCAGCTGAAATTATTTATTGGCACAGTCTTTTTCTTTTCATTGCCTTGTAAAATTTTACGTTAATGTATGTATGATTTATATATGATTTATGTTTTTGTGTGTTTTCCGAGTCTCGGCGCTCGTTGCTACAAGCAAGATTTTCATTGTACCTGTATGTCACTGCACTTGTGCATGAGACAATAAACTCAACTTGACTTCAGCTATAAATCTCCAGGGGCTTTGCCATCTATTCGCTTTTATTTTGCCTCATGGAGGAAATGACATTCAGTGGAGGTGCGCAGTTAGAAGTCCGTGCATGATGTGGGTGTGTGTGAGAGATGTTTCATTGATAAAGTGCCAGCAGATATCAATGTCAGAGACTGTGCTACATAATTCCGACTGACTTCCAAAAAGAAAAAGCAATAATTCTTTAGCCTCCTCCAAATAGTCTGCATTGCTTCCAGCCACTTTTGATCAGTTAGTTCAAAAGACTCTCAGTCAAAGGGGAGCATAGCACGGAAACAGGCCCTTCAACCCACTTAATGCAGACACAAAGTGCTGGAGTAACTCAACGGGACAGGCAGCATCTCTGGAGAAAAGGATTAGGTTTTTGTTGAGTGCAAAAGTGGTCCATCCAAATTAATCCAGGAAGTGCGATCAGGAAAATACGCAGCAGTTTAAACTCGCCACAGTCTGTCATTTGAAATCCATAGTTCGGAGGTACAGAATTTTAAACTGCTGTGATTGCATTTACTTCAGAACAGAAGGCAGAGTTCTATACTTCTGTCTCATTATTACTGAACAGATGAGGTCCACTGGGCTTTTCTTTAGAATTAGATTTTTTTTCCCATTTTCATCGCAGCAATGTAGTTAACTGTTGTACATTTGAACATACAGGTGTAATAAATATTTCAGTTCGGTGATATTGGATATTATCATAAAAATGAAAAATAGCAGAGGTACGTTAATGGGATAATTCAGCCCCCTTGTACTTAATAATGTTGAAATATGCACTTCCAAAAGAATAATGGCCTTTGAAGAGTTTATTCATTTATTCGGTTAGCTGAGTGCTTTTAATTTCAGTTTAATCTTCTGATGATTGACAGCCAGAGAAGATATCCTTCTGTAAATCACTCAGTAAGATTAGAATAAAATCAAAAGGGGTTTAGAACGGTTGAAAGCACACAGTCTTTTTCCCCAGGGTAGGGGCATCGAGGACTAGGGGGCATAGGTTTAAGGTGAGAGGGTAAAGATTTAATAGGGACCTGGCAATTGGCAGTGGGTGGGGTAAATGACAAAAGCTTGGGATGAAAAGCTTGTGTATAAAATCATGAGAGGAATAGATTGGGTAGATGCACAGAGTCTCTTGCCCAGAATAGGGGAATCGAGGACCAGAGGACATAGGTTCAAGGTGAAGGGGAAAAGATTTAATAGGAATCTGAGGAGTAACATTTTCACACAAAGGGTGGTGGGTGTATGGAATGAGCTGCCAGAGGAGGTAGTTGAGGCTGGGACTATCCCAACTTTTAAGAAACAGCTAGACGGGTACATGGATAGGACAAGTTTGGAGGGAAATGGACCAAATGTGGGCAGGTAGGATGGCGTGGGTCAGAGGGCCTGTTTCCACACTGTATCACTGTATGACTCCGTGACTCTAAAAGGAGACAAAAGGCTGTGAGATATTTTGGGTCAGAACATGGTCAAAGAGCCGTCGAGCAGCAGGAATCACAGTGGGCGAGTGCCCTCTTGACCACTTTTCACCTCTATCTCTGATCACTTTCTCCACCCATCTGCCGATCACCCATCCCCCTCACCTGTCTCAACCCATCACCTGCCAGGCTTTGCCCCACCCCCACCATTTTCCAGCTTTCTCTCCCCAAGTCCATCAGTCTTAAAAATGCTGCCTGACCCGCTGAGTTACTCCAGCACTTTGTTTTTTTTTTCTCGTAAGAAACTCGGCTTCTCCCTTGTCGCCTTGTAGATGAGATGTTTCTGGTGAATCACTTCTTTAGTTTAGTTTAGAGATACAGGTTGGAAACAGGCCTTTCGGCCCACCGAGTCCGTGCCGACCAGAGATCCCCGTGTACTGACACTATCTTACACACTAGGGACAATTTAACCGCCCATGAGCTCACAAACCTGTACGCCTTTGGAGTGTGGGATTTAACTGGAGCACACGGACAACGTGGTCACAGAGAGAACGTACAAACTCCTTACAGACAACCCCTGTAGTCAGGATCGTACCCGGGTCTCTGGTGTTGTACGGCAGCAACTCTACCGCTGCTCCACCGTGTCGCCCACCGAAACCTCTCTGCCTCAACTGAAATGTGGGTATTATACTCCAACTGTAGTCAAACTAACAGTGAAGATCCTTTCTACACAATGACTGGTTGTGACACCAAACACCAGTGCCTGCAAAAGATGGTGGACACAGTACATCAGAGAGTTGGACTTTCCTTTAGGAAGGAGATGAGGAGGAATTTCTTTAGTCAGGGGGGTGATGAATCTTTGGAATTTATTGACACAGAAGGCTGTGGAGGCCAAGTCAATGGATTTTTTTTAGGACAGAGATGGATAGATTCTTGATTAGTATGGGCGTCAGGGGTTATGGGGAGAATGTGGTGAGGAGATATAGAGTGATCAGCCATGATTGAATGGCAGAGTGGACATGATGGGCCGAATGGCCTAATTCTGCTCCTATCTCACATGAATTTATGAACTTATTTCAAAAAGGAATTGCAAAGACACTTGAGATAATGGATGAGATTGAAGGGAAAGGCTGGGGGGGGGGAAAGGCACTGAGCTGATTACTCTGCAGGTTGCAGGCATGAATGTGACGGACTCAATCTCTGTGTTTTTCCTGTCATAATCAGCGATTCAATGAAGAAAGCTGTCATATTAATCTCTAGCTTGTCGATGTCTCATCATCTGATTTTATCATTTTACAGGTTTGCTAATCTACCCCTTAATCTTTCACACTCCCTTCCAGGAGTTGCTGCTACGTACTCTAACTCTATCTTCTGTTATTGTGGATTAATTTATTTTGCACTGCTTCAGATTGACCTACAATCTTACACCGTTCTGCTGCTTTGCCCTCTCGTTCTATTTACAGTATCATTACTGTCTGTGCACTGTTTATTCTCTGAGCTAGATGTGAACAAGGCACCCTGGTGTACATGACTATAAACTAATCTGAAATCGAACGATTTATATACATGTAGTTCAGGTTTCTCTGACCTATACCCCGCTTCATACTTATATTGTGACTTTATCATGCCCTCTCATTCTTCCGACTGAAATGAACCAATTCATTATTATCTGCCTTACAAACTTCATCTGCAACGTGGCTGAACTATTCTGAAGAAGCTCATCTTCCTCACCGTGGGTGGGGGACGGTGGGGCAGTGCTCGAGTTGCTGCCTTACGGCGCTTACACCGGGTTCGATCCCGACTGCGGGCGCTTGCCTGTACGCTCTCCCCGTGGCCCGAGTGGGTTTTCTCTGAGATCTTCGGTTTCCTCCCACACTCCAAAGACGTACAGGTTAATTAGCTTGGTATAAATGTCAATTGTCCCTAATGTGTGTAGGATAGTGTTAATGTGCGGGGGATCGCTGGTCGGTGCGGACTCAGTGGGCCGAAGAGCCTGTTTCGATACTGTATCTCTAAACAAAACTAAACTAAATTAAATTCTTCATTGTTAACCATACTCCAAGATTTCAATCAACAGCAAACTTAGATTTTGTGATCTATCCACCAACTATAAATAAATGTCAAGCACCATCTGGAGTTCCTCAGTTCCTTATTGGTCTTCCTTTGCTGCAATTTTCAGGAGATCATATGGCAAATATTTGTGTGTGTAAATGCTAATGTTTATATGTATCATACTTTACTGCATATGAGTGTATTTGTGCCATTTGTTTGCATTTATAAATTTGAATTGTGTCTGTGGTTGTATATCCATGTGCGTACCTCTGAATGTCAGTGAGTGTGTGCATGTGTGTATGAACATGCGTATGAGTTTGTCAGTGTGTGTGTGTGTGTGTGTATGTTTGTAAGTGTGTGCGTGTGTGTACGTGCATGTGTGCCTGTTTGTAAGTGTGTGTATGAACATATGTATATGTGGGTCCATATGTGGTGGTTTGTCAGTGTGTGTGTGCACATGCGTGTGTGTGGACATATGTACGTGTTTGCCAGTGTGTGTGTCTGTGTGTACATACATGTGTGTGCCTGTGCGAGTGTGTGTGGGCTTGTGTATGTGGGTGCATCTGTGTGCGTGCGTGTGTGTCTGTTTGTCAGTGTGTGTGTGTGTGTGTGTACATACAGTTCATGTGCGTGTGTGTGTGCGTGCGCGTGTGCGTGTGTGTGCATGCACTAGGAGGTGGAGGAGTGTTGGCGGTCATTGAAAAGATCGGGCAGGTCTCGACTCAGACGGAGGAGATATTTGTGTCATCCGGGGATTCATATAGCTGGAGTTTCATGATATGTTATTGTTGTGTGTATTTATAGCTTCTGCTAGCACATGAATCGAATGACAAAAATGACTCTCTGTAACGGGTATAGCTTGGACCCAATAGCAGCACAGAATCAGGCAGGTATAATTGGTAATGAACTTTATTACGATACTGTAACACAGAGTAGTAACACAGGAATGGGTACACCGTACTCACACAGAGGCTCAGGATTGAGCGAGGGTTCCGAAGAGGGGCAGGCAGGAGACGTAGTCGGGGTAGCGGAAGGTCCGGTCACCAGGAGATCCAACACACGATGCAAACAAACCAGCGAGGGACAGACGAAAGGAGAGTCGAAGCCAGGCAGGAAGTCGGGAAATCGCTGGAGAGTCTTGCATGAATGCTGAGAACAATCTGGCACTGTGTGAACGGTGAGGAGAGTCTATATACCGGGTTAATTGGTGATCAGAGGCAACTGAGTGCAACAGGTGAGGAGAGTTGGGCTGATGAGAGGGGAGTGGCAGGCAGGCAGGTGAGGAGAAGGAGGGACCGGTGGAAAAGTACTGGGAGGTGAAGTGGATGAGAATGAGGAGAGGGCAGGCCGTGACAGAACCCCCCCCCTCAAGGGACGGCTCGAACAAAAAAAGAATAAAGAAAATAAACCCAATCCCACGCAGAGTTGGGTGGGAGGAGGGGGACCGGAGGAGGGCTAATATTCGTCCGAGACATCCATGTCCGCATCCTCCTCCATAGCATCAGAGGAAAGCTCCGTCTCGTCGTCACTGGGCGCCTCAGACGGAAGAGGGGACAGAGTCTCAGGGGCGGCGACCCCTCTAGGAGTGGCGGACTTGGACGGCTGGTCGGGATGACGCCGGTGAAACTCCCTGATGAGGGAGGCGTCCAGGATGTGTCGAGCAGGAACCCAGGACCTCTCCTCTGGACCGTAACCCTCCCAATCGACCAGGTATTGGAGACCCCTCCCGCGACGGCGGGAGCGCAGGAGGCGGTGCACCGTAAAGGCAGGGCCTCCATCGATGAGACGAGGAGGTGGAGGAGGAGGGACTGCGGGGACTAGGGAGCTCTCCCGGACTGGCTTTACTCTGGACACGTGGAACGTAGGATGGACCCGCAGGGAACGAGGCAACTTGAGCCTCACAGCCGCTGGGTTGATGACCTTCTGGATCTCAAAGGGACCGATGAACTTGGGTGCCAACTTCTTGGACTCCACCCTCAAGGTAAGGTCCCGGGTCGACAGCCACACCTTCTGGCCCGCGAGGTAGGTGGGGCCTGGGTGCGGTGACGGTTGGCAGCCGTGGCGTAACGGTCCACGGAGCGGAGAAGAGCCGCCCTGGCTTGGGTCCACGTCCTGCGGCAGCGACGAATGAAGGCCTGGACGGACGGGCAGGAAACCTCTTTCTTCAGCGCCGGGAACAGTGGAGGCTGGAACCCGTAGGCACACTGGAAAGGGGAGAGCCCAGTGGCCGAGCTTGTCAGGGTGTTGTGGGCGTACTCCACCCACAACAACTGCTGGGACCAGGAGGAGGGATGCTTGGACACCATACACCGCAGCGCCGTCTCCATCTCCTGATTCTTCCTTTCAGTTTGGCCGTTGGACTGGGGATGAAATCCGGACGTCAGACTCACGGTGGCCCCCACAAGCGTGCAGAACTCCCTCCAGAACACAGAGGCAAACTGGGGTCCCCGGTCGGAGACCACATCGACGGGGAGACCATGGAGCCTGAAGACGTGGAGTAACATGAGCTCGGCAGTTTCCTTGGCTGACGGAAGCGTGGGCAGGGGCACGAAGTGAGCCATCTTGCTAAATCTATCGACCACGGTCAGGATGGTGGTGTGACCACTGGATGGGGGCAGGCCGGTAACGAAGTCCAGGGAGATGTGGGACCATGGTCGATGGGGTACAGGCAGTGGAAGCAGATGACCCGCAGGAGCTTGGTGTGAGACCTTGTGCTGGTTGCAAACGGGACAGGCGTTGACAAACTCCCGAGTGTCCTCCTCCAGCGATGCCCACCAGAACCTCCGTAGCACCATCTCCTTGGTCCGCTGAATGCCGGGATGACAGGTGAGTCGAGAGCTGTGGGCCCACTGAAGGACGTCGGACCGCAGGGCAGAAACCACAAACAGGCGATCAGGAGGGCATGCGCTGGGTCCCGGCTGGTTCTCCAAGGCCGCCTTGACCTTCTCCTCCACTTCCCAGGTGAGGGAGGCAACCCTGTGCGAGGACGGGAGGATGGTCTTGGAGCCAGAGGCAGGCTCCTCCTTCGCCAAGAACTGTCGAGAGAGGGCATCGGGCTTCACGTTGCGGGACCCAGGTCGGTAGGAGAGGGAGAAGTTGAAGCGGGTGAGGAAGAGAGACCAGCGGGCCTGACGAGAGTTGAGCCTCTTGGCTGACTGGAGGTATTCAAGGTTCTTGTGGTCAGTCCAAACCAAGAAAGGCTGCTCGGTTCCCTCCAGCCAGTGACGCCATTCCTCCAACGCCAACTTAACCGCCAACAGTTCTCGGTTGCCAATGTCATAATTCCTCTCAGCAGGGGTCAGGCGTCGGGAGAAGAAGGCGCATGGATGGAGCTTCTGGTCCCCGGCAGCCCGCTGGGACAGAACAGCTCCCACCCCCATGTCGGAGGCGTCCACCTCCACCACAAACTGTCTCTCTGAGTCCGGAACTTGGAGGATGGGGCCGATGTAAACCGTGTCTTGAGTGTCTGAAAAGCTTCGTCGGCCGCGGCAGACCACCGGAACGGAACCTTGGAGGAGGTGAGTGCCGTGAGGGGTGCGGCCACAGTACTGTAGCCACGGATGAACCGTCGGTAAAAATTGGCGAACCCCAGGAACCTTTGGAGCTGCTTGCGGGAGTCAGGAACAGGCCAGGTGGTGACAGCAGAGACCTTGGCGGGGTCCATCTTGATGTTCCCTTGGCCAACGATGTATCCTAGGAAGGAGACTGACGGGGAGTGAAACTCGCACTTCTCAGCTTTAACGAAGAGCGAGTTCTCCAGGAGCCGATGTAGAACTGCCTTGACGTGGTGTACGTGTTCCTCCTTGGTCCGTGAAAAGATGAGGATGTCATCAATATAGACGAACACGTACTTGTTCAACATGTCTCTGAGAACGTCATTGACCAAAGCCTGGAAGACGGCCGGGGCGTTGGTGAGGCCAAAGGGCATCACCAGGTATTCATAATGTCCCGTGGGAGTGTTGAAGGCGGTCTTCCACTCATCTCCCTCTTTGATGCGGACCAAGTGGTAGGCGTTGCGTAGATCCAACTTCGAAAAGATGGTGGCCCCCTCCAGGAGCTCGAAAGCAGAGGAGATGAGTGGGAGAGGGTAGCGATTCTTCACCGTGATGCCGTTGAGCCCCCGGTAATCTATGCAGGGACGCAGAGATTTGTCCTTCTTCTCCACGAAGAAGAACCCAGCCCCAGCAGGAGACGAGGAGGGACGGATGAGACCAGCAGCCAAGGAGTCGTTTATGTATTTCTCCATGGCGCCTCTCTCAGGGGCGGACAGGGAGTAAAGGCGACCCCTAGGAGGAGCAGAACCAGGCAGGAGGTCTATGGCGCAGTCATAGGGCCGATGAGGAGGAAGGGAGGTGGCCCTAGACTTGCTAAAAACCTCCCCAAAGTCATGGTACTCGGCTGGGACCCCCGTCAGATCTGGAGCAGAACTGGAGCAGGTGGCCGGTTGAGGAGCTGAGGCTTGCTTCAGGCACACTTGGTGGCAGGAAGGGCTCCAACCCAAGATGACCCCCGTCCTCCAGTCGATGTTGGGGTTGTGTTGCCGAAGCCAGGGGTAACCCAGGATGAGGGGAAGATGGGGAGACTGCAGGATGTGGAACTGGATGGTCTCATGGTGATTACCAGACAGGAGCATGCGCACTGGGACCGTCTGGTGAGAAACAGTCCCCAGGAGATGGCCGTCGAGGGCGTTGGCGGGAACAGGTTCAGGCAGGGGAACACAACTGATGCCTAGCTGGCAGGCTAGTTCCATGTCCATAAGATTAATGTCACAACCAGAGTCTATGAAGGTGGCGAGGGTGTGAGAACCATCAGACAACAGCAGACGGGCATGACAAAGAGGGCGTCGGGCAGAGGAAAGTTCAGAGGTTCGACTCACCAGTAATTCCTCCGCTACTGGTGAGTCTGGCCTTTTACTGGACACTTGGAGATGTAATGACCCGCCAGGCCACAGTAGAGACAGAGGTTCCCCCGACGCCGACGTTCCCGTTCCTCGGGGGTGAGACTGGTGCGACCCACCTGCATGGGTTCGGGTTGCCTCGACGGTTGCCCCGAAGAGGGTAGTCCAGTCTCCGGAGGAAAACGAGCTTGGGTGGATAGCTGGCGGTCCGCCTGTCCCTGTCGCCTCTCCCGACGTCTCGCCAGGATGCGTCGGTCCAGACGGGTCGTTAGCTCTATAAGCCCATCCAGAGAAGAAGGAAGGTCGTGGGACACCAACTCATCCTTGATATAGTCATTCAAGCCCAGCAAGAAAGCGTCACACTGGGCCGGGGCGTTCCAATCACTCTGACGGGCCCTGGTGCGAAAGTCGATGACGAAGTCAGCGACGCTCTGGTTCCCCTGGCTCAACCCCAGCAGACCTCCCGCAGCGTCCGAACCCATCGAAACCTCACCGAACACCTTGCGAAGCTCCGCGGCGAAGGCCTGGAAAGAGGAGCAAGCCGGCGTGCGTCGCTCCCATTCAGCCGTTCCCCACAGCCGAGCTCTGCCAGTCAGGTGATTAATGGTAAACGCCACTCTCGCCGCTTCCTGGGCGAAGGTGTAGGGCTGTAGGGCGAAGAGAATGGAACAGTTCGTGATGAATGGGTTGCAGCCCTCCGGGTCTCCAGCGTAGCGCTCCGGGGTTCCCACCCGGGGCTCAGGTGATGGTCCTGGCGGACCGGGAGCTGGTGCTGTCGGAGCCGGAGGCGAAGCATGGGGTGTAGCCTGGGCGAGGGTGGTCGTCAGCTGTTGGACCTGGGTGGCTCGTGCAACCAATGCTTGCTCTTGGTTTGACACAGCCTGTCGAACCTCGGAGTTGGAGGCAGTGAGCATAGCTTCGTGCTGCAGGAGCGTGTGCTCAATCCTCTCGAAGCGGTTTGACGGAGACGTTGTGTGCGCTGAGTCCATTGTTGGCCAGATTGTACTGTAACGGGTATAGCTTGGACCCAATAGCAGCACAGAATCAGGCAGGTATAGTTGGTAATGAACTTTATTACGATACTATAACACAGAGTAGTAACACAGGAATGGGTACACCGTACTCACACAGAGGCTCAGGACTGAGCGAGGGTTCTGAAGAGGGGCAGGCAGGAGACGTAGTCGGGGTAGCGGAAGGTCCGGTCACCAGGAGATCCAACACACGATACAAACAAACCAGCGAGGGACAGACGAAAGGAGAGTCGAAGCCAGGCAGGAAGTCGGGAAATCGCTGGAGAATCTTGCATGAATGCTGAGAACAATCTGGCATTGTGTGAACGGTGAGGAGAGTCTATATACCAGGTTAATTGGTGATCAGAGGCAACTGAGTGCAACAGGTGAGGAGAGTTGGGCCGATTAGAGGGGAGTGGCAGGCAGGCGAGGAGAAGGAGGGACTGGTGGAAAAGTACTGGGAGGTGAAGTGGATGAGAATGAGGAGAGGGCAGACTGTGACACTCTCCAGCAGTAGGTCACAAGAATGACTCTACAGCAATGGGAACATCTACAGTGGACCGAAATGGAGGGGAACCTGATCTCATGGGCAAAGAGCTCTCCCTTAAAATTAGGATTCAGTCATTAACATGACCTTCGGACCACCCCTTCCATGCCGACCTTCAACTATCTGTCCCAGTCCCATTTACCACCACTTACACCATTGCCATCTATGCATTAATGATTCGACTACTTGTCTAGATACTTTACATTACCGGTCACAGTGACACAGCGGTAGAGTTGCTGCCTCACAGCGAATACAGCGCTGGAGACCCGGGTTCGATCCTGACTACAGGTGCTGTCTGTACGTAGTTGTGCATTCTCCCCGTGACCTGCGTGGGTTTTCTCCAAGATCTTCGGTTTCCTCCCACACTCCAAAGACATACAGGTTTGTAGGTTTAAGAAGGAACTGCAGATGCTGGAAAATCGAAGGTAGACAAAAGTGCGGGAGAAACACAGCGGGTGCGGCAGGATCTATGGAGCGAAGGAAATAGGCAACGTTTCGGGCCGACAGATGGCACAATGGGCTAAGTGTTCGGCTGGAAACCGGAAGGTAGCCGGTTCGAATCCTGCTTGGAGTGCATACTGTCGTCGTGTCCTTGGGCAAGACACTTCACCCACCTTTGCCTGTGTGTGAATGTGTGTGAATGTGTGTGAGTGATTGGTGGTGGTCGGAGGGGCCGTAGGCGCAGATTGGCAGCCACGCTTCCGTCAGTCTGCCCCAGGGCAGCTGTGGCTACAGAAGTAGCTTACCACCACCGAGTGTGACTGAGGAGTGAATGAATAATGCGATGTAAAGCGCCTTGAGTATTAGAAAGGCGCTATATAAATCCCATCCATTATTATTATTATTACCTTCAGGTTTGCAGGTTAATTGGCCTGGTAAATGTAAAAATTGCCCCTAGTGTGTGTAGGATAGTATTAATGTGCGGGTATCGGAACGCTAGTCGGCGCGGACCCGGTGGGCCAGAGGGCCTGTATCCGCGCTGTATCTCTAAACCAAACGAAACGAATGAGAGGATACACATAGGAGAGGCAGTCAGAACCTTTTTTCCCTGGGTGGAAATGTCAAAGACTAGAGCACATAGCATTAAGCTGAGAGGGGCAAACTTTAAAGGAGATTTATGGGGCAAGTTTATTTTTACAGAGTGCAGGCTGATTTAGTTTTGTTTTCGTTTGGAGATACATCATGGAAGCCGACCCTTTAGCCCACCAAGTCCACGTTGATCAACGATCCCAATATACCAGCACTATCCTTCACACGAGGGGAATTATACAATCTTTACCGCAGCCAATTAACCGACAAACCTGTACGCCTTTGGAGTGTGGGAGGAAACCAGAACACCCGGAGAAAACCCACAAGAACGTACGAACTCCGTACAGACAGCACCCGTAGTTAGGATCGAACCCGGGTCCCTGGTGCTGTAAGGTAGCAACTCTACTCCTGCACCACCGTGCCACCCAATGTGATATGATAGTAGCATTTAAAATATGTATTAGACAGGCACAGAGATAAGCAGGGAATATGCACATGGATATGCAGGGAATGGAAGGATGTGGATGACATGCAGGCAGAGGGGGTTAGTGTAAGTTGGGACGGTGTTTGGCACGGGCATTGCACGCTGAAGGGCCTGTACCTGTGCTGTGGTGTTTTATGGTGCTCAGATATTTGGCCAAACCATTTCTCCTCGATTTCAGGTGGCAGGTGCACCCTCTTAAGCTGCTGAGCAGAGCTGCTCAGTTCATTTTCTGTCTGCCTGTACACCACCTTTGTATCCAGAGGACCCTGTCTCCTCCACCACCATGGAACTCGGAGAGATCCTGTTGAACACAGTCGGGGAGGACCAAAGGCAAGTCTGGAAGGAGTTGATAGAAAACACCAACATGACCAATAACAGCAGGAAGGCATGGGCCACAATCCGCCGCCTCGGTGAAGACCATACCACACCGCCCACGCTCACAACAGTCACAGCAAACTCAGTTGCAGCACAGCTGGTGGCAAACGGTCGTAGCCAAAACCGGCGCAGACCCACAGGAGAATACCGCCGGACAGCGGTAACAGACCGCCTACAACCAGCCAGCGCTCCCACCAAGCCCTTCGACCTAGAAGAACTCGAAGCTGCAATGAGCATGCTGAAAGCTGGGAAAGCAGCAGGAATCGACGATGTACTGACGGAAATGATACAACACCTTGGGCCTAAAGCAAAGACCTGGCTCCTAGCAATGCTGAACTCATGCATGGCACAGAAAACAACCCCACCTGTATGGAGAAAGGCCAAGACTGTCGCAATTCCCAAATCTGGAAAGGACCCATCATCCCCAAAGAGCTACAGACCCATTTCCCACCTCTGCATCACCTACAAGCTCTACGAGAGGCTACTACTCCAACGCCTTATGCCACTTATAGACTCCAAGCTTACTAAAGATCAAGCTGGCTTCCGCCCTGGCCGCTCCTGTGCCGGGCAGCTACTGAACCTCACCCAACACATTGAGGACGGTTTTGAGTGCAAACTCATCACCGGAGCAGCTTTCATAGACCTCACCGCTGCCTACGACACTGTCCAGCACCGCACCATGATCAGGAAACTTTTTGACGTGACTGGTGACCTCGACCTGTGCCAAGTCATCAAAAGCCTTCTCAACAACAGGCGCTTCTTCGTTCAACTAAACGACAAGAAGAGCAAATGGAAAGCCCAAAAGAATGGCCTACCACAAGGCAGCGTACTGGCCCCCCTCCTCTTCAACATCTACACCAACGACCAACCACTTCCCCCACAATGCCGCCGCTTCATCTATGCTGATGACCTCTGCATCACCACCCAACAGGAGAACTTCCAGAAGATCGAGTCTGTCCTGGAAAGCGCCCTCCAAGAGATGACAACCTACTACAATAACAACCACCTGAAACCCAACCCATCAAAAACCCAACTATGCAGCTTCCATCTTAAAAATCGAGATGCAGGAAAACAACTGAGCGTCTCATGGGATGGCCACAAACTCTCCAACCACTTCCACCCCGTGTACCTCGGAGTCACACTCGACAGGACACTCTCTTTCAAAACCCACCTTCAGAACACCAAAGCCAAGGTCAACACACGCAACAACATCCTGTGCAAACTGGTAAACTCAAAGTGGGGCGCTGATCCACCAACTATCCGTGCAACTGCCCTAGCCCTGTGCTTCTCCACAGCTGAATACGCGTGCTCAAGCTGGAGCCGCTCCCACCACACCAAACTGGTTGATACAGCCCTCAACGACACCTGCCGCATTATCACGGGATGCATAAAGACAACGCCAGTCCCGTGCCTCTACGCCCTAGCTGGTATTGCCCCCCCCCCCCCCCCCATATCAGACGATCCATCGTCGCCCAAGACGAGCGGAGAGCACAGGAGATCGATACCAGGCACCCCCTGCACGGACACACAGCACCTCCACCCCGACTGAAATCCAGAGCCAGTTTCTTGCAGACAGTCCCACCTCTCCAGACAACCAAAGAAACAGCAAGGACCAACATCTGGAAAGATGAATGGAACCAGCTCAACACACGAGCCCACGACTGGATGGAGAGAGGAAGCACTCCGACTGAATGCCTCGCCAGCGGGCACGACCTCCCATGGCCAACCTGGAAGACCCTCAACAGATTACGAGTGGAGCAGGGGAGGTGCAAAGCACTTATGAAAGCATGGAACTACCAGGCAGAAGACGCATGCAGCTGTGGAGCAGTACAGACAATGTCCCACCTACTGGAGTGTGACGACGCCCCCCAGTGCAGCCCCCCAGGACCTGGCTGAACTGACCCGACCAGTTGTGACCTGCGCCAGATACTGGCAGAACGACATCTGAGATTGCAACGGACTCGAAGAAGATCCAGTGACCGACTAGGTACAGTTTGAAAAGCTGCAGTTCCTCAGAAAATGACAGGACTATTTGCCTTTCTTTGTTCCTTTGTTCCTCTCGTGTAATCTCGCTTCATGTTGTACAATTAATATTCCATTTTTTTTCTTTCTCATCTTAAAAACGGGGCTGGGTGTTGAAGGAAAGAAAGGACAACTTTCTCCCATCTTGCCAGCAATCAGTTTAATGAGGGGACTCGTTTCTGTTTGAAAGCAGTGTCTGGCGCTGCTGGATGTAGGTTTCTTGAAGTGAATCTAGCAAAACATTTCCACTGACCGATTCTGATGACCTGTTTGAAGAACCAGTCGTTACTCCGAAGATTCTCTTCATCAGAAGCAGCAAACCTTTGGAAGTGGTGTTTCATTTGGTGTCTGTCGCTGTTAATTCTCATTCTTTGAGGTTCCAATGCGTTATGAGAGACACTTGTAGGTAATTACTAAGCCAGTGAGACCCAGCATATCTGGAGCACCGTGCCTTTCTAAGGCATCGGCTTGCGTCGCTAGTTAACAAATTATGTGCGGAGGTAGCGAAGAAAATAAAGCAGGGCGGGGGGGGGGAAGAGAAAGCAGGGCGATATGAAAAAGAGAAATAAAGAGCGGGGTGGAGAGTGAAAGAAAAAAGGTGGATGGAAAGACAGAACCAAAGAGGGGAAACAAGAGGGATAAAGGATGTAAGGGGGGATAGATTGAGGGGGAAAAAGAGTGAGAACGATACCGAGAAAAGAGAGGAAAAAGAGAGAAAGTGAAGGTGGAAAAGAGAATAAAAGAGAGAGAAAGACAGAAAGAGAGAGAAGAAGAGAAAGAGAGAAAAAGAAAGAAAAAAGAGAAAGGAGAAGAGAAAGCAAAATAAAATAAAGAGAAAGGAGAGAAAGAATGGGGTTAGGAGGTTTAGGTCAGCCATGATTGAAAGGCAGAGTAGACTTGATGGGCTGAATGGCCTAATTCTGCTCCGATTACTTATGACCTTGTAACCTTATGAAAGAAAATGAAAGAGATAAAGAGAAAAGGAAGGGAGAAAGAGAGAAAGTCACAGAGAAAAGAAGAAGACATGGCCATCCGCCAAAATATTAGTGAAAAAGATGCTGAGATTAGAGGTGTGGTGATGGACGAGGACAAACCTCTTATCCTGGCGACAATCAACATTGTGTTACCTCCCAAGCAGTCGTATCTAATGGAGCAAGAATACAAATGCTGGAGGAACTCTGCGGGTCAGGAGGGAATGGACAGATGGCATTTCGAATCGGGACCCTTCCTCAGACTTCAATATCTAAATTCAATGTCTGTGTGCGAGTGTAACAGAACCACTCCATTTTCCAGTTCCTTTTGCCAGGAAACGAATCTCCCAGCCTTATTAAATTATTACGCCGTTGTTAGCTTGGTGCTACTTCGAGTGAATTGTGTTTCTTTAATGATTGTTTCAATATTTAATGACTTGTGTATCTGAATCTCTCTGAACGAGCGATCCAATTAGTTTCTCTCTCCGTACCTTCACTCTATGGACCCTGCTATTTTCATTCTTCTAATTCTTGTATGTTGTGGCAGAATCTGCTTCCATCAGTATTTCAACCAGCACGTCCCATATTACAACTCACTGCCGAGTACCATCTTCTTTTTCATCCTTTTGCTACTTGACTCAAGTCACTATTCTCTTGTTATCTGCCGCCAACAGAAAACAAAATCCCTCCTTTAGGACATAAAACTTTCATTATTCTCCATGCCATTATTAGTTTGGTTTAGCTTATTAGAAACATAGAAACATAGAAAATAGGTGCAGGAGTAGGCCATTCGGCCCTTCGAGCCTGCACTGCCATTCAATATGATCATGGTTGATAATCCAACTCGGTATCCTGTACCTGCCTTCTCTCCATACCCCCTGATCCCTTTAGCCACAAGGGCCACATCTAACTCCCTCTAAAATATAGCCAATGAACAGGCCTCAACTACCTTCTGTGGCAGACAATTCCAGAGATTCATCACTCTCTGTGTGAAAAATGTTTTTCTCATCTCGGTCCTAAAAGATTTCCCCCTTATCCTTAAACTGTGACCCCTTGTTCTAGACTTCCCCAACATCGGGAACAATCTTCCTGCATCTAGCCTGTCCAACCCCTTAAGAATTTTGTAAGTTTCTATAAGATCCGCCCTCAATCTTCTAAATTCTAGCGAGTACAAGCCGAGTCTATCCAGTCTTTCTTCATATGAAAGTCCTGACATCCCAGAAATCAGTCTGGTGAACCTTCTCTGTACTCCCTCTATGGCAAGAATGTAGTGAAATGCTTGTTCTGCCTGCCATCTTGTCAATTCATGCCACACACAAGTACAGCAGGTCGTCCTCTGGAACGGCACGAGTTGCCATGTTTCCGGAGCCATCTTGCAACTTCCTAGTCTCCGGAAATTCCGATCTTGGCCCAAGGAGATAGGGTGGCACGGGTGGTGCAGCGGTGGAGTTGCTGCCTCACAGCGCCAGGTACCAGGGTTTGAGACCCGCTGCCTGTGTGGAGTTTTTACGTTCTCCCCGTGACCGCTTGGGTTTTCTCCGACTGCTCCGCTTTCCTCCCACATTACAAAGGCGTGCACGTTTTGGGTTAATTGGGTTCCGTAAAAAAAAAAAAATTATTCTCCCCAGCATGAAGGATAGTGTTAGTGTACTCGTCGGCATGGACTCGATGGGCCAAAGGGCCTTTTTCCGCGCTGTATCTCTAAACTAGACTATAAATTAAACTACACAGAGGGTGGCTGGAATGCGCTGCCAGGTGTGGTGATACATCAGTGGCATTTAGAAGACATTTGGATTGGGTGTCCAGTTGAATGGAGGGTAAGGGTTATGTGCAGGTAGATAAGTGATGGTCTCGGCATCATTTTCGGCACAGACGTTGTGTGCCCGATGACTTGCTGCTGCGCCACACTGGTTTATGTTTTAGTTACTGAATTTACACATTCACACTGTTGATTCCTTGGGGACTTGCATTGATTTCTGAAGCTATTTTTCACTCATGCAAACAGCACTTTACTCTCTGCCCATGGTATGTACACTCCAGCCCATAGTTCTGTACACCGGCCTTTTCAAATGACAAAAACTTCACTTAACAAAATCTCTTCCTGGAAGGTGTGAGCTTTTCACAGAGGAATGGCTGACTGGTGTGACTTTGATTTGCTGTCAGTTGTCCTGGAGTCATCCCTTCATTTTGTGGCAAGTTTGCTCAGAGAATGTGGCCTGGTCTTGGCTCCCACTCTTGCACAGGGACGTGCAAGTTTAGTTTAGTTTAGGGATATATCGTGGAAACAGCCCCTTTGGCCCGCCGAGTCCACGCCGCCCAGTGATCCCCGCACACTTAAGGGCCTGTCCCACTGTACGAGGTAATTCAAGAGTTCTCCCGAGTTTTCCCCCGATTCGAACTCGGAGAATGCCCGTAGCGGGTCCGTAGGAGTTTGTGGATGTCTCGTGGCGGCTCGTACGAGTAAAAAGTAACTATTTTCTTTCATCACAAGTATTTTTTTACTCGTGGACATTTTTCACAGTGTTGGATAAACGTAACGAGTTGACCAGATTTCCTGATAACCTACCGTTACTCGTACGAGCCGCTACGAGGCATCGACGAACTCCTACGGACCCTCTACGGACATTCTCCGAGTTCGAATCGGGGGAAAACTCGGGAGAATTACCTCGTACAGTGGGACAGGCCCTTAACACTATCCTGCCCACTCTTGGGACAATTTACAATTTCACCAAAGCCAATCGACCTACAAACCTGTACTCCTGTGGAGTGTGGGAGGAAACCGGAGCACCTGGGGAAAACCCACGCAGGTCAAAGGGAGAACGCACAAACTCCGTACAGACAGCACCCGTGGTCAGGATTGAACCCAGGACTCTGATGGTGTACGGCAGCAACTCTACCGTGGCACCACCGTGTTCTTGAGGGCACCGAGCTACCACCTCCACCTTTAATTGATGGTCTATGTGCATCCGCAGCTGCATTAGGTTAATAATAATAATAATAATACATTTTATTTATGGGCGCCTTTCAAGAGTCTCAAGGACACCTTACAAAAATTGAGCATGTATAGGAAAAACATGTAAGGGGAATGAAATAAATAGTAGAGACATGACTAGTACACAAAGTAAAGACAGAATTCAATACAAAACACAGCATGAGGCAATTAATGCACAGATGAAAAGGGACGGGGACGTGGGGCTAAGGATAGGCAGAGGTGAAGAGATGGGTCTTGAGGCGGGACTGGAAGATGGTGAGGGACACGGAATTGCGGATCAGTTGGGGAGGGAGTTCCAGAGCCTGGGAGCTGCCCTGGAGAAGGCTCTGTCCCCAAAACTGCGGAGGTTGGACTTGTGGATGGAGAGGAGACCGGCTGATGTGGATCTGAGGGACCGTGAGGGTTGGTAGGGGGAGAGGAGGTCAGTGAGATATGGGGGGGCCAGATGGTGGAGGGCTTTGTAGGTGAGGACCAGGATTTTGTAGGTGATCCGGTGGGAGATGGGAAGCCAGTGAAGTTTTTTGAGGACTGGAGTGATGTGATGCCAGGATTTGGTGTGGGTGATGAGTCGGGCGGCTGCGTTCTGGACCAGTTGGAGTCGGTTGATGTAGGTGGAGCTGATGCCAAGGAGAAGTGAGTTGCAATAGTCCAGTCGGGAGGAGATGAAGGCATGGATGAGTCTTTCAGCAGCGGGAGGTGTGAGAGAGGGTCTGAGTTTGGCGATGTTGCGGAGATGAAAGAAGGAGGTTTTAATGACATGGCGGATGTGAGGCTCAAGGGAGAGGGTGGAATCAAAGATCACGCCAAGGTTGCGGGCCTGGGGAGATGGGGAGACAGTGGTGCCGTCGATGGTGAGAGTGGGGTTATTGATTTTGCAACATTATTAATGACAGCAACCCTTTCGGTGTAACGACCTGATATGTCTGCCAGCCTCCCCAGGAACACACATCGTAACGATTCAGCTCTTAAATTAGCTGCCACAACTCGGGACTTTCGGGCATCTAATAAAATCAGCGTGCATCAATTAAGGACCACAAACACAGGCTTTGGGTGTCAGTCCAAGATCTGAAAGGGAACCAATAATCCTCATTGACTTTCAAATCGCCATGAGTCATGTCATAATTGGCCCGCTACAGTTTGCAAATGATATGTTGTGATGTAATTGAGGAACCCTGCTTGAAGATTAGCATATTTTGACAAGCAGCTGAAAAATATTTGACAAGACCGCTTTTTATAACAGTCTTGGGATTTGATTAGAATTTGTCCTCATGAGCGATGCAATTTGAAGGCTGGCGTAAGTCCCAAGAGAATCGATCTGATTCCCCTCTGCACGCAAGTGGTGAATGGTTTATTCCTTGTTTGACGGTAAGATGGAAATAGATCGAGTCTGAAGGAGGGTCTCGACCTATTCCTTCACTCCAGAGATGCTGCCTGTCCCGCTGGATTACTCCAGCTTTTTGTGTCTATCTTCAGTAGTTCCTTCTAACACAGATGGAAATAAATGATCTCTGGTCCTATTCACGAACACTTCTCCCCAGAATAAGAAAGCACACCTACGTCCCCAGAGTAGGGGAATCGAGAACCAGAGGACATGGGTGAGGGGGGATAGATTTAATAAGAATCTGAGGGTAGGTGTATGGAACGAGTTGCCAGAGGAGGAGGTTGATGCAGGAACTATCACAATATTTAAGAAACATTTAGACAGGCTCATGGATAGACCAGGTTTAGAGGGATATGGGCCAAATACAGGCAGGTGGGACTAGTGTAGATAGGACATGTTGCCCAGTGTGGGCAAGTTGGGCCGAAGGACATGTTTCCACGCTGTAAGGATCTGTGACCCTATGATTAGACACTACTTCCTTAGAAGGCTTATGAAGTTTGGCATGTCCCCAACAACTCTCACCAACTTCTACAGATGCGCCATAGAAAGCGTTTGAGAGACTGCAGAGAATTGTGGACGCAGCCCAGACCATCACACAAACCAACCTCCCTTCCATCGCCTCCACCTACACTTCACGCTGCCTCGGCAAGGCCAGCAGCATAATCAAGGATGAGACTCATCCCGGTCACTCCCTCTTCTCCCCTCTCCTATCGGGCAAGAGGCACACAAGTGTGAAAACGCACACCTCCAGATTCAGGGGCAGTTGCTTCCCAGCTGTTATCAGGCAACTGAACCAGCCTAGCAACAACTAGAGAGCGGTCCTGAGCTACTATCTACCTCACTAGAGACCCTTGGACTATCTTTAATCTGCACTAAACATTATTGACTTTACGTTGTATCTGCACGCTGTGCATGGCTCAATTGTAATCATGTATAATGTTTCCGCTGACTCGTTACTCCCCCCTAGAATTACTCCAACATTTAAAAAAATCAAAATCAAACTTTATTCAGAATAACAAAACATATACAAAACAAAAATTGTACGTAATTATTTCCGACATTCTCGGAGGCTATACATACATTCAATTGCATTGTATGCTAGTGTTCACAAATATCATTATAGCCGGCACCCTTGCCTCCCATATGGCTCCTATGGGTCCTATCCATTCCCTCGTTTGAGGGGTGTCTCCTCCACCAGACCCTGGCCCCCAATATCCAGCAGCAGAAGGACCCTAGACTGTGGTCCTCCCCCACAGAGCCTTGGCGTGGGCTGCACCGAGCTTCAGTGTTTTGTGTAGGAAGGAACTGCAGATGCTGGTCTAAACCGAAGATAGTCACAAAAAGCTGGAGTAACTCAGCGGGACAGGCAGCATCTCTGGAGAGAAGGGATGGGTGGCGTTTCGGGTCGAGACCCTCCATCAGTGTTTTGTGTCTATCTCGTTATAAACCAGCATCTGCATTTCCTTCGTACACACAAAATTATTCAGCACCGAAACAGCCTCCTGGCCCATTTTGTCCATGCTGGCCAAGTTGTAATTCTGGACTAGTCCCATTTGCATTGTTTAATTGTTTAATTTCCTTTATCCACGATTTTCTGACAATTAAGGCATTGTACATTAATGGCTGAGTGCTCTGCAAGTCATAATTTAATGTGATTATCCATTATGCTGATGAAGTATATCAAATGTGCAAGCAATCTGTCTCCAGAGATAGGCTATGATCTGCAATAATCAGTGGAAAATATGTTAGTTTTTATTTATTTGTGTCTCAACAGCACCAGCGCCTCTCTTCCACACCAGCAAGGATTGTGTTAGGATTACAAGGCATTAGCTGTTAGGATGGGAGATTTACTGTGGAGAGGGAAGGCTGAGGAATTGCCTGAAGGAACACAAGCAATAGAGAAGACAGTTCGCCATGGGTATGACCAAAGGACCTGAGTTTGATTCTGACTTCAGGTGCTGTCTATGTGGAGTTTGCAAGTTCTCACTGTGACCGCGGTGGTTTCCTCCGTGCGGGTTTGTAGATTAGTTGGCCTCTGGACATTGCCCCTTATGTGATGGGAATGACTGAGGCACTAGGATAACATAGAGCTGGTGTGAATGGGTGATCGATGGTCGGTGTGGACTCGGTGGGCTGAAGTGGCTGTTCCCATGCTGTGTCTCTAAATCCGACTAAACTGAAAGGGATATCTCATTGTAATGAAATAGAGTTATGAGTAGAAGTTTGCTTGGATATAAAAGTAAACCCCAAATCTCACATATCCCAGTCAAAGCTAATCCAAATTCATTCGTTTTAATTCTGTCCACTTTTGACACGTTGACCTTTGCAGAAGCATAGCTATTTCAAACATAGCTTTCACATTCAGAAGTATGGAGAAAATTGCTCTGATAAAGTCTTGAACTGCGTCAGCAAATATTGTTCGGTGTCTACTTAAATCACATCTCTCTCACAGCTACAGCACCAACAACCAAAATTCATAAGTTCACAAGTGATGGGAGCAGAATTAGGCCATTCGGCCCATCAAGTCTACTCAGCCATTCAATCGTGGCTGACCTATCTTTCCCTCTCAACCCCATTCTCCTGCCTTCCACCCATGACACCCGTACTAATCAAAACTTGCAGCAAAGTCACCCCAAAAAAAACCAACGAACCCATTGCATCCCCAAAATGTGTGATCAGGTGGGTTGTTGGGTTAAGAGATGGTAACCAAAGTCCAATTGGTCACAGGGTGAACGTATAGGTAGTCAGGATGGAACCTGGGTCTGTGGCGCTGTAGGGCAGGAACTCTACCGAGCTGCCCGACCTGCACCAGCACTTTGTGTCATTAAGGTTTTAGATCTTGTGAGAATCTAGGGATGAAGGTTAACGCTGAGAGCTGGTGCTGAGGTAAGAGAACAAACGCGGCCTGTTTGAAGGTAAAGCTGGAACTGAGGGCTTCATCTACTTGTTGAAGAAGGAACTGCAGATGCTGGAAAATCGAAGGTAGACAAAAATGCTGGAGAAACTCAGCGGGTGAGGCAGCATCTATGGAGCGAAGGAAATAGGCAACATTTTGGGCCGAAACCCTTCTTCAGACTGATGTGAGAGTGGGGGGGGGGGGGGGGGGATCTCTAAACTGAGCTAAACTTCACCTAAGACCCATACACCATACCAATCTAAGGTACACAAAAAAGCTGGAGAAACTCAGCGGGTGCAGCAGCATCATAGATGCATCATAGATGCTGCTGCACCCGCTGAGTTTCTCCAGCTTTTATGTGTACCTTCGATTTTCCAGCATCTGCAGTTCCTTCTTGAACGCCATACCAATCTACTTGTGTTCTTAAACTAATCGCAACAGTTGCAATTTATTAATGGCAGGAGATTAATTGGATAGTATACTGCTTACAGAAAACAGGCACATACAATTAATCGTTTGAAGTGGTGAGACTTCTACACAGACTCATTTGACGCCTGCATTATAATGGTGCTCACACGATAAACCAATCTTGCTCACTCACCCACGAGTTAACTCAAAAGAATAATCACCTCATGCTTTTAGTTTTAATTTAGTTTAGTTAAACAGGCCCTTTGGCCCACCGGGTCCGTGCCAACCAATGATCACCGGTACACTAGTTCTATCCTACACACTAGGAACATATTTTACAGAAGCTAACTAACCTACAGACCTGTACGTCTTGGGAATGTGGGAGGAGTCTGGAGCACCCGGAGAAAACCCACGCGGTCACTGGGAGAATGTACAAACTCCATACTAGACAGCGCCCGTAGTCAGGATCAAAACCCGGGTCTTTGGTTCTGTCAGGTGGCAACTCTACCACAGCGGCATTGTGCCGCCCCTTAACCCTGTGCACATATTTCACAAAAATATAATTGACTTATAAATGATAAAAATTAAGCTCTGCAAAGGGTGATGAAATGAAGTTTAAACTTAAAAGGCCTGTCCCACTTTCACGACCTAATTCACGACCTTTTTTACTCACAGACATTTTTCATCAGGCTAGAAAAAACCTACTTGATGCCACGAGTACCTACGACTAGCATCACGACCTACCTACGACCAACCTACGACCTCGTGACGACCATGCTGCGAGTATGAGTCAAGGGCAAACTCGGCAGAGGTCGTGAATTAGGTTGTGAAAGTGGGACAGGCCTTTTAAGTTTAAACTTCATTTCATCACCCTTTGCAGAGCTTAATTTTGATCATTTTGCTACTAGATAGTATTCACCGGTGTTTTTGTTTGTGACTATACAGTGTAGCAAAGAGGTTATCAACTTGATTCATGCACAGCAGCCAATAATGTCACAAAATGCATACCAGCACCTTTTTGCATTCAGCACTGTCAATGGACTTGCACGGTGCCACAGAAGCACAGCTGGTTCATGCAACCTGTGTTTCGTCCTGACCACTGCTGCTATTATAGAGCATAGACTTTGCAAGTTCTTCCTCTGACTGGACACAAAGTGCTGGAGTAACTCAGCAGGTCAGGCAGCATCCCTGGAGAACATGGATAGATGCTGTTTTGGACCGACACCCTTCTTCTCGACCCGAAACGTCACCTAAACAAATGTTCTCCAGAGATGCTGCCTGACCTGCTGAGTTACTCCAGCACATTGTGCCTTTGATTGTTTAAATTAATCGCAAAAGGAATCTTTTCAATTGCATGCTCCAGGGCTGACTTTGACTTCAGGAGGTTTACAATGGAAGAATGGCCATGGTGCTAACCCACATCCAGAGGCAAGGTCTTTACCTAGATGGTAGTTGGAACCTGGAGCATGGCGCTACCTAGAGAGCTTGAGCCAAAGACTGCTGATGGGTTTTTGGGGAGGAAGGGGTCTTTGGTTTAGTTTAGTTCAGTTTAGAGATACAGCACAGAAACAGCGCCTTCGGCCCACCGAGTCTGCACTGACAGGCAATCCCCTCACACTAACACTATCCTACACACACTAGGAACAACTTACACTCATACCTTGGCGTGATCTTTGATTCCACCCTCTCCCTTGAGCCTCACATCCGCCATGTCATTAAAACCTCCTTCTTTCATCTCCGCAACATCGCCAAACTCAGACCCTCTCTCACACCTCCCGCTGCTGAAAGACTCATCCATGCCTTCATCTCCTCCCGACTGGACTATTGCAACTCACTTCTCCTTGGCATCAGCTCCACCTACATCAACCGACTCCAACTGGTCCAGAACGCAGCCGCCCGACTCATCACCCACACCAAATCCTGGCATCACATCACTCCAGTCCTCAAACAACTTCACTGGCTTCCCATCTCCCACCGGATCACCTACAAAATCCTTATCCTCACCTACAAAGCCCTCCACCATCTGGCCCCCCCCATATCTCACTGACCTCCTCTCCCCCTGCCAACCCTCACGGTCCCTCAGATCCACATCAGCCGGTCTCCTCTCCATCCACAAGTCCAACCTCCGCAGTTTTGGGGACAGAGCCTTCTCCAGGGTCTGGAACTCCCTCCCCCAACTGATCCGCAATTCCGTGTCCCTCACCATCTTCCAGTCCCGCCTCAAGACCCATCTCTTCACCTCTGCCTATCCTTAGCCCCACGTCCCCCTCCCTTTTCATCTGTGCATTAATTGCCTCATATTGTGTTTTGAATTGAATTCTGTCTTTACTTTGTGTACTAGTCATGTCTCTACTATTTATTTCATTCCCCTTGCATGTTTTTCCTCTACCTGCTAAATTTTTGTAAGGTGTCCTTGAGACTCTTGAAAGGCGCCCATAAATAAAATGTATTATTATTATTATTATACCAAGCCAATTAACCTACAAACATGTACGTCTTTGGAGTGTGGGAGGAAACCAAAGATCACGGAGAAAACCCATGTAGGTCACAGGGAGAACATACAGACAGCACCCGTAGTCAGTATCAAACCAGAGTGTCTGGCACTGTAAGGCAGTAGCTCTACTGCTGCTCCAACGTGCATGAGGGAGGGGAACACTGTAAACCAACATCTGCAGTTCTGGACGGAGCTTGTAGGGTCTCCCCGTGACCTGCGTGGGTTTGCTGCTCCCTGTGACTGCGTGGAGTTCCTCCGGGTGTTCCACTTTCCTCCCACGTCACAAAGATATGCAGTTTTATAGTTAACCGGCCATGATAAATTGCTCGCAGACTGCGCGCGAGTGGTGGAAACTGGGGGTGGTGGATGAGAATTAGGGCAGAGTAAAATTCAGGCCTCTCTTTACTCTCTCTGGGTTTTTTTTTATTAAGCAGGGTTCCATCACTGTGTATTTATGTCAAGTCTGTTTGACCGGAGGAGCGGGGACTGGAGAGGGAGGAGTAGAGAGAGGTTGGAATCAGTGAGGGAGTGTCGGAGGTTGGTTGGGAGGGAGAGTGGGAAGACAGTGAAGTAGATTAAAGTTCTTCTTCTGAAGCTTCCGACACTTGCCAAATATTACAGGGCTCAGCTTCAAGGTGGGTGGGGGACAGTTGAAAGGAGATGTGTGGGTCAGGTTATACTACACAAGGAATGGTGGCTGCCACAGGTGGTGTTGGGGGCAGATATGATCGTGAGATTTAAAAAGCTTTCAGACAAGTGTATGGATGCACAAGAATGGAGGGGTATAGACTGCACTATTCTATGTACGTTTTGACCACAGTATAATTTTAGATTCATACAGCACGGAAACATGCTCTCCAGCCCCTCCATGACAATCAAGTTGACTCTCTCAGCTGGTCCCAATTGGATCTATCCCTCTTAGCCTTTCCTAGCCATGCACCTGTCCAAATGCCCTTTATATGTTATTATTGTACCTGCCTCAAGCACTCCCATGATATGTTCCCATTAAAATATTAATGGTTCAATGGTTGAGTTTGATTTTAGTTTATTGTCACGTGTACTGAGGTACAGAGAAAAGCTTTTGTTGCCTGCTAACCAGTCAGCGGAAAGTCAATGCATGATTACACTCGAGCCATTCGCAATGTACAGATACATGAGAAGGGGATAACGCCTAGTGCAAGATAGAGACAGTAAAGTATAGTCCGAGGGTCACCAAAGAGGTAGATAGTAGTTCAGCACCGCTCTCTGGTTGCGGTAGGATGATTCAGTTGCCTGATAACAGCTGGGAAGAAACTGTCCCTGAATCTGGAGGTGTGCGCTTTCACACTTCTACACCATTTGCCCGATGGGATTTTAATCATATGCATGCTCATTCTTGATTTCTCTCAAGAGTGTTTTTTTAAAATCCTCTTTATTGATCTTTCACCTCTATGGGTCGCAACCTTTTCAGAGTTATAATCGAATGTTAACTCTCCACCTTAAATGTTTGGTGTTGCTGTCAGTCTCATTAAAGATTGCAACCATGATTTGAAGGCATTCTGTCCTTGTCAAATGAGACTGTGAATTAATCTTTTGGTGTTACAGGGTTTCCCAGTTTAACCCAACACAAGTTATTTAATATTAATGAAGTGTAGTGCGGCATGGTGCTATGATCTCCACGCAGCGGATTAATTCTGCTATTAAAACAAAACCTGGTTGAAAAACATCTGGAACTAATTTATCATTGAGCTGTCATGTACCATAATGAACCAAAGCCAGAAAAAAGGGCAATTAAATGTCTTCTTCAGTAATCCAGCCTACCGATTATTCCATTAGGAAAATTGGTTTTATTTTGCTAGCTGAGGTGAGATTTTTTTTTTTTAATTGCGCGCCAACATGGCTCCATTGCTGTTTACCCTCAGGTGTGTTTTCTTGGAAAGCAAAGCCTCTACTGGGCTGAGAGTGATTCTGCAGAAGTGGATGGGAAACAGCTGGCCAGAGGTGAACAGATGTTGGAGCAGTGTGAGACATCCAGAGTCATGGAATGAGCTGCTGGAGGAGGCAGGTACTGTTGTAACTAACTAGTGGGACTAGCTAACATGGTGGGCATGCTGGTCGGCATGGGCAAGTTGGGCCGAAGGGCCTGTTTTCACTCTGTTTGACTCTATGACTATATGGCTCTATCCGTATCATCTGCAAACATACTAATCATGTCTTGTACATTCTCATGGAATCATAGACTCATAGACATACACCACTCTCTGTGAGAAAAAGTGTTTCCTCGTCTCTGTTCTAAATGGCTTACTCCTTATTCTTAAACTGTGGCCCCTGGTTCTGGACTCCCCCAACATCGGGAACACGTTTCCTGCCTCTAGCATGTCCAAGCCCTTAACAATCTTACATGTTTCCTATGTGGGACCTTATCAAATACTTTCTGAAAGTCCAGGTACACTACATCCACTGGCTCTCCTTTGTCCATTTTCCTAGTTACATCTTCAAAATATTCCAGTCCAAACACCTTTTAGACTTTCAACATTAGAGATTTAGCATGGAAACAGGCCCTTTGGTCTGCTGAGTCCACACCAACCAGCGATCACCCCGTACACTAGCACTATCCCACACACTCGGGACAATTTATACTTTTAACAAAGCCAATTAACCTACAAACCTGTACGTCTTTGGAGTGTGGGAGAAAACCTGGGGTAAACCCATGCGGTCACAGGGAGAACGTACAAACTCCATACTGACCGCACCCATAGTCCGGATCAAACCTGGGTCTCAGGCCTTGTAAGGCAGCAACTCTACAAACTCTACAAACTTATACGTCATTGGAGTGTGGGATGAAACCGAAGCACCTGGAGAAAACCAACGCAGGTCACGGGGAGAACGTACAAACTCTGTACAGCCAGCATCCAGAGTCAGGGTTGAACCTGGGTCTCTGGCGCTGTAAGGCAGCAACTCTACCGCTGCATCGCTAGGCCACCTGTTCATCTTTCTCAGTCAGCTGGCATCACATGGAGTGGAGGAGAGGACAGGGAGAATTGTCAGTGGAGCACAGAGGAAAGGGCAATGAAACAAGGTCTCTGCTTCAACAATAGGACTGATTAGCAAGCTTCTTGCTATTCGACAGAACACCTCTCCACAATCCAGTCTCTTAGACGCCTGCTGAGTTACAAGTGTAGAGAAGACTCAGAACACGACTGACCCCCAGTCCGGACAAATCTCAAGGGGAGCGGTTCAGGCAGAAACAAAATTATGATTCAAGTCATGGAGCATCTGAGCTCGAACAACATGACTGTCTTTGTGCGGTGATGATACTACCAGGCAATGCTGGCAACCACACAGGTAATGTCCGCGAGTGCTGAAATGTATGGAACAAAAAAATATCTCGTGGAAACAGGAGATGGAATTTGGCGTACCCATGTGAATTAACCAGGGAGAGATATACAAGAGAAGGAGTAAAGATGTGTTTTTACGCAGAGGGTGGTGGGTGCCTGGAACACACTGCTTGGGGTGGTGGTGGAGGCAGACACGGGAGCGGCAAATAAGAGACTTTTGGATCAGCATATAGATAAGCAGGGAATGGAGGGATATGGATGATGTGCAGGCAGATATGTTCGGCACAGACATTGTGGGCCAAAGGTCCTGTACTTGTGCTGTACTGTTCTATGTTCTATGCTCTATGTTAATTGTTCTATCATGGGTGTATCCAGAACAGCTTCAGAAACAGCTTCTTCCCTGCTGTTAACACACAGAATGGCCTATCCAAAGCTAGGATGTGGTCCTGATCTTCCAACCTACCTCTTTGCCGGCCATGCAGTTTTTCTTTGTAACTATAACACTGTAACACCATATTCTGCACTATGGTATTTTTCTGTTTGCAGTACCTGTTGTACTTGTGTATGGCTTAATTGTACTCGTCCATGGTATGATTTGACTGGCAGGCACACAAACAAAGCTTCTCACTGTACCTCAGTATAAGGCCAAAATTGGACCCTTGAAGACTGAAAAGGGTGAATTTATTATGGGGAACAAGGAAATGGCAGACGAGTTCAACAGGTACTTTGGATCCGTCTTCACTTAGGAGGACACAACCAATCTCCCTGATGTACTAGTGTCCAGAGAATCTGGGGTGATGGAGGAACTGAAGGAAATCCACATTAGGCAGGAAATAGTGTAGGGTAGATTGATGGGACTAAAGTCTGATAAATCCCTAGGGCCTGATGGTCTGCATCCCAGGGTGCTTAAAGAAGTGGCTCAAGAAATCGTGGTGCACATCGGCCAAATTTTCCAATGTTCTGTAGATTCAGGATCAGTTCCTGTGGATTGGAGGGTAGTTAATGTGATCCCACTTTTTAAGAAAGGCGGGAGAGCGAAAACAGGGAATTATAGACCAGTTAGCCTGACATCGGTGGTGGAGAAGGTGCTGGAGTCAATTATAAAATATGAAATAGCGGCACATTTGGATAACAGTAGCAGGTTCGGTCTGGGTCAGCATGGATTTACGAAGAGGAAATCATGCTAGGCTAATCTTCTGGAATTTTTTGAGGTACCCATCACTCTCCTGCCTAATGTGGATTTCCTTCAGTTCTTCTACAAACCTTGCTCCACACATCTCTTGTAAACGTTGCGCCTCTCACCTTCAAGCTGTGCCCCCTAGTTTTTGACATTTCCACCCTGGGGTAAAAGGTTCTGACTGGCTACCCTATCTATGTCTCATAATTTTAGATATTTCTACCAGGTTTCCGCTCAACCTCCGACCTCCAGAGAAAACAAATCAAGTTTTGTCCATCTTTCCTTAATACCTTCTAATGCAGGCACTATTCTGGTATTGTGATGCGTGGAGATCAGGTTCAGTTTCAGAAGGTAGGCAAAAATGCTGGAGAAACTCAGCGGGTGCAGCAGCATCTATGGAGCGAAGGAGATAGGCAACGTTTCGGGCAGAAACCCTTCATTCAGTTTCAGTATCGGTTTGGTTTATTGCCACGTGTACCGAGGCGCATAGCAGTGAAAAGCTTTTGTTGCGTGCTATCCAGTCAGCAGAAAGACAATACATGATTACAATCGAGCTACTTACAGTGTATAGATACACGCTAATTGAATAACGTCTGGTGCAAGGTAAAGCCAGTGAGGTCCGAGGGTCACCACTGAGGTAGATAGGAGTTCAGGACTGGTAGTTCAGTTGAGAGGGGTTGTGTTGTGTTGAGGACATGAATGCACATCGACCAGTTGGGCTGAATGGTGTATGTCGTCTCTGTATGAAAGCTGTGTAATTATTTGAGCAAATGTGCTGCAAAATGATGCATTGCTCCCCTGCCGTATCAAAGCCTTCCATCTGTTATGATTTGACAAATTATTGCACTTGTCAGCTTTATTGATTAAGTGCACATCAGGCACAATGTAGACACGGACCTGAGACTTTATGTGACAGGGAGGAGACTTATTAGATCACCATTGTAGTTGATAAAAAGATCAACAACACTTGATTGTGCCCACCATCATTTACGCAAGAGTGACACTCGATATATGACTTCCATATATTTTGAACACCGCCGTCTTCGGCTATTTTACATGTCGCTCATGGCTCCACGGGGAACACTTTGGTCTGCTTTCGGTGAGTTGTGGCTTCAAATTCCACTCCGGAGAACAAATTTCTCTGCACCAGCGTACAATTCGATATGGGCGGCACGGTGGCGCAGCGGTAGGGCTACTGCCTTACAGCGCCAGGGACCCAGGTTCGATCCTGACAATGGGTGCTTTCTGGACGGGGTTTGTGCGTTCTCCCCATGAGCTGCGTGGGTTTTCTGCGAGATCTTCACACTACAAAGACGTACAGGTTTGTAGGCTAATTGGCTTGGTATAAACGTAAAATTGTCCCTTGTGTGTGTAGGCTAGTGTTAATGTGCGGGGGTCACTGGTTAGCATGGACTTGGTGGGCTGAAGGGCCAGTTTCTGTGCTGTATCTCTAAACTAAACTAAAAATATATGTTAATTTAAAGGTAGTGCAAGCAGATCCATTCAAAAATTAAAACATTAACTCATGAACCCGAAGGACAGAGGACTTGCCCCACATATCACCAGGGACCCGGGTTCGATCCTGACTACGGGGGCTGTCTGTATGGAGTTTGTACATTCTCTCTGCGACTGTGTGGGTTTTCTCCAGGGTGCCCTGGCTTCCTCCCACACTCCAAAGACGTACAGGTTTGTAGATCAATTGGCTTCTGTAAAGATTGTAAATTGCCCCTAGTGTGTAGGATATTGCTAATGTATGGGGTGATTACTGGTCGGCGTGGACTCAGTGGGCCGAAGGGCCTGTTTTCTTGCTGTATCTCTAAAGACTAAAGACTTTGAGCCAGATAGGAGTAATAGGGACCATTTGACGTGAAGGCACCTTGGTTGGCATGGATGAGTTGGGCCAAAGGGTTGTTTTTGTGCTGTATGACTCCATAAACACACACCGAGTGCTGGTAAACTGGATCAATATATATGGGTTGGCATGGGTAGGGTGAGCTAAAGGAGTTGTTTCACTGAGTATGACTCTACAATTGTAAACCAGAGTTTTCAATAGGAATCTTAAAGCCACATTTAATACATTTGGTACAGAATCGTTGAGTGGTTAAATCCCCTGTCCCACTTAGATGATTTTTTCGGCAACTACATGGTCGCGGGGTGACGCCCGTATGGTCGTGAGTAGTCTCCTCAAGTCGCCTAAAGAGTCGTAACGTTTTTCTGGTCGCCGCTGGATTTTGAAATGTTCAAAACTTTTCGGCGACTGTGGGCTTGACGTAGCTTGTCTTCTCCTGTCGTAGGTTGTCGCCAGGTTGTCGCCAGGTGACGTTGGTTGTCGCCCGGTGCCGACTTCGGTGAATTCCATCGGCGACTACCTATGTCAACCTACGTCAACCGGCGCCAGGTACCGGCGACTGAATTGTCTTCAGTTGTTGCTGACAGGGTCGTTGCTTGTCGTAGCTTGTCGCTGGTGGACGTAGGTTGACGTAGGTGTGGTCCTAGGTGGATGTCCTAATGGGCCGCCGGTTGTCGGTAGTCGGTAGCTTGCCGTAACTTGACATCGACTAGGTGGTAGGTTGTCGTAGACATTGCCGTAGGAGGGGACCAGTCGTCGCTTTTTCGGCGACCTGCTACGACTGTGACAGTCGCCAGCAGTCGTCGAAAAAACTACCTTAGTCGGCCACTGATGCTGCCTGACCTGTTGAGTGTTTCCAGCACTTTAATTTCAAGTTCTTGGATCAGAGGTTTTTTTTTCAGCTTCAATAGTAAGATAGCAGAGAGCTGCTTTAATTAGAGCTCTTTAGCATTATGCAATTCCACCACCCTCTGTGTGGGTATACCACCACCCTCGATGTGGAAAAGCTGCCTGAGGAAGTGATTGACGAGGGTGCTGTTAGTACGGAGTTTGCACGTTCTCCCCGTGACTTGCGTGGCTTTTCTCTGTGTGCTCCGGATTTCTCCCACACTCCAAAGACGTACAGGATTGTCGGTTAATTGGCTTGGGTAGGATTGTAAATTGTTCCTAGTTTGCGCGGGATAGTGTGCGTGCGGGGATCGCTGGCTCGAAGGGCCTGTTTCCACACTGTATCTCTAAAGTAGACTAAACTAAACACTGCCTGGCACCATTGCCAGGATTGGTGTGACCAGTAACTATTATTATCAAAATGCTCTGCTCCTTAAAACATGATTAACATTTATGCACTTAGCTGTCTGAGAAGTTGCAAGATAATATCGTGAACATCTGTGGCAGCACACAGAGCAATAAAGATCTTGGATTCATGAAACAGCAATTACTTTCATTACTGGGGGACTGTGCAGAAGTGGTCCTGTGAAACACACAGCCATTTCAATCCACTTCAAGCTTTTATCTTTTGTGCTAAGTCTGACTAATATATTCTGCACTTAACTCTCTGCTTTTTACCAATTCTGATTGCGGAGTTTCGAAAGTGGTCTCTGATTACATCAATTTGTTGTTTGCATAATGTTTAATCTCAAGAAATTAATTTAGCTTCATAAATATGAGGAGGCTGAGGCAACTATCTAAATTATGAGCTGAGCAAAAATTTTTTGCATGGAAATTAATGTTTTTGACATCCATCAAATTAAGAATTCAAAGCATTGGCGGCACTGAGTGTTAGATGCGTCAATAAATCCATGTGAGCCCGCTGATATTTTATACGAGCTGAGGCTCCCGGCTTGCTGGTCACTAACTTGTCTGACTGCTCAATTCGGTGACATCCCTTCCCACTGGTTCCTCTGCTCCACAATTGTGCTGGTCGGGATCGAACCTGTGTCGCGGGAGATTTGTGGCAGCGGCTTTCCGAACTGCGTCACTGTGCCACCTCCTGAACAGGGTCTCACCTCTCAAGTGAGCTCCTGTCTTTTGTTTTGGCACGGTGGCGCAGCGGTGGAGTTGTTTCCTGTGGAATTGTTTCCTCACAGCGCCAGGGACCCGGGTTCGATCCTCAGTCCGGGTGCTGTGTGTATGGAATTTCCTCCTTCTCCCCGTGACCGCGTGGATGCTCGGGTTTCCTCCCACACTCCAAAAATGTGCAGGTCTGTAGGTTTATTGGCTTCTGTAAATTGTAAATTGTCCCCAGTGTGTAGGATAGTGCTAGTGTATGGGGCAATCGCTGGTCGGCGTGGACTTGGTGGATCTTAAGGCCTGCTTCCACGCTGGGTCTCTAAAGTCTAACATCTAAAGTCTGCCCCTTATTCCAATAAAAAATCCTCCAGTAAAAATTAACCCTTTACACGTTTATTAATCCTCAGGCCCAATTTAGGCTCAGCTTAGTGGTAGAGTGGTGTGCTTGTCTCCAAACGTTCCCTATGTACCTATCCAAATGTCTTTTAAATGTTGTTATTGTGGTCACAAGCTTAGCATTCTAACCACTCTCAGAATAGAATTTACTATGCACTTAGTCGTATAAATCCCTTTCTGAGAGAGGAAGTAAGTTTGTTTGTGTGTGAGTATGTGTGTGTGTATCTATATGTGTGTGAGTGTACTTTTATGCGTTTAATTCTGTGTCTTTGTGAGTATGTGTCCGTCTGTGTAGATAAGCACAAAGTGCTGGAGTAACTCAGCAGGTCAGGCAGCAACTCTGGAGAAAAATGGATGGGTGACATTTCGGTTCGGGACTCTTCCTCAGACATGTGTGTACGTGTACGTGTGTGTGTGTGTGTGTGTGTATAAAATGCTTGTGTGTTTGTGAGCCTGTGTATGCGTGCTTTTATGTGTTTGATTTTTGTCTATGTGCGTGTTTGTTAGTATGTGTGTGTGTGTACATTTGTGCTTGTGAGTGTGTTTTTGTGTCTGTGGCTGTGGCTGTGTGTGTGTGTGTGTGTGTGTGTGTGTGTGTGTGTGTGTGTGTGTGTGTGTGTGTGTGTGTGTGTGTGTGTGTGTGTGTGTGTGTGTGTGTGTGTGTGTGTTTGCACACGTATTTACTATGATGAATACCACACTACAGCATGTGCCTGGGCAGGCCAGTGACATCTTTCACTGATGTGGGAAGCAGTAAATTGCTCTGTGATTGTGTGGTGTTTATTTTGGAGACCTGGAGTTGTGGCCAGCAGCGTTGTGGGGAGGGTTCTGCCGAACTTTCTGCTCAACCCATTCAATTAGTCTTAATGGGCCCCCTCAGCAGCAGCAGCAGCAGCAGGCTGCAGGTACGCACAAGCCCGCAGATGTACTGCTACATTAAGGTGCTAGATCCTTTGCCATTGCACCCATTCTATTAAAGTTTTCCAAAATAATGCTCATGGTTATTAATAAACACACAGATTTACATTTCTCCAGCACCATTCGACGTGGAGTGCAGTTATTTATGGTTTGCAAGAATACGCAAGTGCTTCAAGTGTAGTCCCACATCCAGTCATTGTCACAAAGTTGGAGATGCAATGAACGCTTTGGTACACAGCAAGCTCCCACAGACTGTGAACTGGTAAGGACCAGGTGAACCCTTGATTGAAGAATAAATATGGGTGGCACGGTGGCGCAGCAGTAGAGTTACTCCCTTACGGTGCCTACAGTGCTGGCCACCCGGGTTCGATCCCGACCACGGGTGCTGTCTGTACAGAGTTGGTGTGTTCTCCCTGTGACCATGTGTGTTTTCACCAAGATCTTCGGTTTTCCTCCCACTCCAAAGACACACACACTCCCACACCACACACACACACACACACATACTCACAAACACGCACATAGACAAAAATCAAACACATAAAAGCACGCGTACACAGGCTCACAAACACACAAGCATTTTATACACACACACGCACACACACACAAACACACACACACACACGTACACACATGTCTGAGGAAGAGTCCTGAACCAAAATGCCACCCATCCATTTTTCTCCAGAGATGCAGGTTAATTACCTTGGTATAAATGTCAAATTGTCCCAATTATGTAGGATAGTGTTAGCGTGCCGGGATCGCTGGTCGACACTGCCTCGTTGGGCCGAAGGGCCTCTTTCCGTGCTGTATCTCGAAACTAAGCTAAAACTAAAATATCTTTTGTCCAGATGCTGATCTGATGAAGAGTCCCAACCTGACATGTCACCTGTCCATGTTCTCCAGGGATGCTGACCTGCTGAGGTACTCCAGCACTTTGTGTCTCCCTCCAAAATAGTTTGATGGTAATCTGAGAGGACTGATTGAACCTCAAGTGAACAGCTGGTCTATTACTGATGTGCAGAATATCGGTATAGGTATTGGCTTATTATTGTCACGTGCACTGAGGTACGTTGAAAAACTTTGCATACTATCCAGTCAAATCAAATAAGTTAATAAGTTCATATGTGATAGGAGCATAATTAGGCCATTCAGCCCATCGTCTACTCCGCCATTCAATCATGGCTGAACTATCTCTCCCTCCTAACCCCATTCTCCGGCCTTCACCCCATAACCCCTCACTGGTACTAATCAAGAATCTATCTATCTCTGCCTTAAAGATATCCACTGACTTGGCCTCCACAGCCATCTGTAGCGATGAATTCCACAGATTCACTGCCCTATCGCACTATGCACTACACAGGTGAACAATCAAGACCTACACAAGTACAACTCATAGTGCAAAGAGCAAAATATGTGCAGAATATAGTGGTTTATTCACATTGTAGTATTTTGGTTATAGAGGGAAAAAATTCCAATGCCCGTAATGAGGTAGGTTGGAAGATCAGGACTACACTCTAACTTATAGGAGTTTCCTTCAGTATCATCGCTCTTACTGGAAACCATTTGAAAGTTGAAACATTAGCATAAAGACCCGGTGTGGCACGGTGGCGCAGTGATAAAGTTACTGCTCACAACACCAGAGACCCGGGTTTGATCCTGACTAAGGGTGCTGTCTGTACGGAGTTTGTACCTTCTCCCCGTGTCCTGCGTGGGTTTTCTCTGGGTGCTCCGGTTTCCTCCCACACTGCAAAGAGGGACAGGTTTGTAGGTTAATTGGCTTTGTAAAATTGTAAATTGTCCGTAATGTGCAGTTTAGTGCTATTGCATCATGGACTGTTCTCTCTGCTGCTCTTGGGCAAAAGGTATCGTAGTGTAAGGAGCAGAACGGCCAGGTTTTGCAACAGTTTCTTCCCCCGAGCCATCAGACTCTTGAATTCCATGTAATGTGCCGCCACTATTATCTATTTTATCTTTTTATCCATTTTATCTTTTTATCTATTTTATCCTTTTGTTATTTTATGTTGCACGGGGAGCCAGATGCAACAACATTTCGTTCAGAATTGCATTTATTGGTGTATTTCTGAATGACAATAAAGTTTTTGATTGATTGATTGATAGTGCACGGGGATCGCTGGCCGGCACGGACCCGGTGGGCCGAAGGGCATGTATTTCTAAAACTAAACTAAACTAAAGACTCCCAGCATCAACCATTATCCCACAGTTTTGCTCAAGGTCACCATTGTGAGATCTATTAGGAGGCCAGACGTGTCCTCAACCAGAAGACATTAGGTCATTCTCGCGGGGAAAAAGAGAAAACTCGTTCGTTCAGAGCAGAAAAGTTGTAAATGTTAAATTAAAAAACCTTTCCCTTCTGCGAGAGAAACAAATAGGAAAGGCTTCAGAGACCGGGTTGGTGATGCCTGTGGCTGTGGCGCATGAGAGGAAAAGGTCTCTGTTGGGGAAGCAGCTTCCAATTATTTTACAGTGACAAACCGAGGTACAGCAGGAAAATATCCTCTCCCAGCAGACGATGATTTTCAGCTACAAGACAACAATCCTAATTTGCGAGGCTTGACTCGGAAGGAAGGGAATCGTCCTTGAGGGGATTCATTAGATTTGCCTGCAGTCACTGTCCCATTGAATTACTTATTTATTCCAAAGCGCTGCTGCTTATTGTGAAGCTTGCAGGCAACAGGAGGAGGTGGGAGACAAATTGGTCACGAGGTGCGTGAGGCTATATTTGGCTGGAGGTGCGAATCCTGCCCCTCAAAACCTGCGGTGTGAACAACTCAGTTAACGTAGAAACATAGAAAATAGGTACAGGGGTTGGCCATTTGGTCCTTTGAGCCAGCACCTCCATTCATTATCATCGTGGCTGATCATCTAGAATCAGTACCCCGTTCCTGCTTTCTTCCCCATAACCCTTGATTCCCTTAGCCCTAAGAGCTATACCCAACTCTCTCTTGAAAACATCCAGTGAGTTGGCTTCCACTGCCTCCTGTGGCAGAGAATTCCACAGATTCACAACTCTCTAGATGAAAAAAGTTTTTCCTCATCTCTGTCCTAAATGGCCTACCCCTTATTCTTAAACTGTGACCCCTGGTTCTGGTCTCACCCAACATCGGGAACATTTTTCCTGCATCTGCTCTGTCCAATATTTTAAGAATGTTATAGGTTTCGATAAGATACCCTCTCATCCTTCTAAATTCCAGTGATTATCGGCCCATTTGAGCCAAATATTCGAGGGTCAAACGGCCTGTTTCCATGCTGTATCTCCAAACTAAACGGAATTAAAACTTAAAGCTTTTTGCTGTACCTCAGTACACGTGTCAATAATAATAAACTACGCTTCACTAATGTGTGGACAAAGGTGATTAGTTTATCTCAGCATCATGTTTGGCACAGACATTGTCAGCCTGTTCCTGTGCTGCACTGTAATGCCCCTGTCCCACTTAGGAAACCTGAACGGAAACCTCTGGAGACTTTGCGCCCCACCCAAGGTTTCCGTGCGGTTCTCGGAGGTTCCCGGAGGTTTTTGTCAGTCTCCCTAATGGTCTAAAGTGGTTTCCGCTTCTTCTATGTTCCGCCGATTAACCGGCCCCCGACTTGCAACCTCCGGCAACCACCTTCAACTAGCATCATCGTAACCGGCTTCGACTAAAAAATTACCCATTTTTAAAACGGCAACCTATTTTTAGTGACGGCCGGTTTGGCATTTTTTGAAATAATTGCCGGAACATAGAAGAAGCGGAAACCACTTTCGGCCGTTAGGGAGACTGACAAAAACCTCCGGGAACCTCCGGGAACCGCACGGAAACCTTGGGTGGGACGCAAAGTCTCCAGAGGTTTCCGTTCAGGTTTCCTAAGTGGGACAGGGGCATAACACTGCTATATGTTCCAAGTTTCACGATGGCCAGGCCGATGTCCATCTGCCAACCAACAGCAAGGCCTCACATCATCGCCCTGGTGATTTGTGGCATCTTGCTATGCACGTGCTGGCAGCCAACTGAGACGACAACGCCAAATACTCGTGGGTCCCCGAGAGTCCCAGTCTGAAGAAAGACCTCGGCCCGAAACGTCACCTATTCCTTTTGCTGCAGAGATGCTGCCTCACCCGCTGAGATACTCGAGCGTTTCGTGTCTATACAAGGTATGAAGTCGCATCTTCATCTCCTCAGGAAATGTTGAAAAATCACAACGCACATCTCTACAGCTCATCCAGATAGTGTGCGTTCCTCACAACAATGTCCATCTTGCATCTGCTGGAAGAATCCCATTTTGGGACAATGGTTGGCATGGACTTGATGGGTTGAAGAGCCTAGTTCTGTGTGATAGGACAACATAACTCCACTGCTGTTGTATTCAGCTTGGCCATAATTCAGCAGTCTGGTCTAAAGTTCATATTTTGCCTGCGGTTGGCAAGATTTTCAAGAAGTTTAATGCAATGTGTGATAAATTTAAAATCTCTTCTGCTTCCTGGCAATTTCTCTCCCTATCAACAGCTAACAAACAGTGTTAACGACAATAGAAATGGCCTCTGCACGGGAGGCTAATGAGCAAGGAGTTGGTGGAGCTGCAGTAACACTGTGTGTGGTGGTATCTGTAACTCTCTGCCTGAAAGGTTGGTAAATCTGGGAAAAGACTAGGATGGGGAGAAGGTGAGAGAGCCACAGGGTGAAGGGGCAGGATAAGGACAGTGTATCGATTCTCACTGGTTCTTCCATAGCTAGCATTCACGTGGTAGGCTGAATGGTCTCTTTTGTTCCGATGACTGTGCCTCAATGATTTCCAATGTAAACGCTGTAATTACACCTTCCTGGCCCGTGGGCAATCTCCGTACAGACAGCACCCGTAGACAGGATCGAACCCTGGTCTCTGGCGCTGTAAGGCAGCAACTCTACCGCTGCGCCACCGCGCCGCCCAGTGGTGTATGACACTCGGATTTTACTGAATGGCAGAGCAGGTATCATGGGCCTAATGGCCTGCTCCTGCTTCTATTTCACGTGTCCGAATGAAGGGCATCGTGCAAGTGCCAGTTTTCTTCCTTTCTCCGATCACTTTGACAGTCCAACGGAGACGTCCAGCACGGAGCCAAGGAGGACCCAGGCACATTAACGACAGATGGCGTGTCCCATCTCAGGAGATGCGTGGGGCTCGAATTTATTATCTCTGTGACACAGGAGTCACTTTCCACTTCCCGAGGCCTCATGCCATGGTTATAATTGACAGCACTGTGCCATTCCACAGTCCCTTGTGCTGGCACCAGACTGCCTTTACACTGGGAGGGGTTTCAATAACACAACTGGTGCCCATTTGCCTGCATTAATTGGCAGCTGCAGCACGGCATGTGATGAAACAAATATGTTTTCACAACTTCAACATAATTATTGAATGCATAAAATGGGGGAAAGAAAATACATTTATATGTTTGTAGACAAAAATGCTGGAGAAACTCAGCGGGTGAGGCAGCATCTATGGAGCGAAGGAAATAGGCAACGTTTCGGGCCGAAACACTTCTTCAGACTGACTTCTTCTTAAACATTTATATGTTGTTTCTCTCAACTTGAAGATAAACCCTCACACCTGCCAGGCACAGTTTCAAGATAAAGGGTTGGCTCAGTTACGATTGAAGAGAGATTTCTTCACCCAGAGGGTGGACATTTCCAAAACCCTCCCTTGCATTCTCTCTGAGGCCTGACAGTTGAGTACACCCAAGGCTGGTATTAATATATCTTTGGTTCCGAGGGATCTGATGTAGAGTCATATAGTCGTAGAGCATGAAAATAGGCTCTTCAGCCCAACTTATTCTGCAGACCAAGATGCCCTGTCAAAGCTAGTCCCATTTTGTTTAGTTTAGTTTGGAGATACGGCTTGGAAACAGGCCCTTCGGCCCACCGAGTCCGCGCCGACCAGCAATCCCCGTTACACCTGCACACACTACACACTTGGAACAATTTACAATTTTTACCAAAGCCAGGTAACCTACACACCTGTACGTCTTTGGAGTGTGGGATGAAACCGGAGCACCTGGAGAAAACCCACGCAGTCACGGGGAGAACGTACGAACTCCGTACAGACAGCACCCATAGTCAGGATCGAACCCAGGTCCCTGGAGCTGCAAGGCAGCAACTCTACCACTGCTCCACCATGACCAGGAATCAAGAACGAGAGAGCATCGGTTTAAGGTGAGAGGGGATAGATTTAATAGGAACCTGAGGGACACATTTTTCATATAGAAAGTGATTGGCATATGGTGCGAGCTGCCAGAGGAAGTAGTTGAGGCAGACTCAATAAGTACATTGAAAAATAAAACCAAGGATTTTACCACTCGACAAGTCAGGCAGCCTCTAGGCTAATGTTTCAGGTTGATGACCTCATTTCAACTACATACACAACTCATCACAGTGGTCTCAGCTAACAAAGTTTGATACTGAACATAGATAGAAAGGTCAGGTCCTTCATCCTTGGTACAGTTGCAACAAACTCCTCCGCACTGCCTCTGGAACTGGACAGGGGGGAACTCAGGAAGCACAAGAAAATGCAGGCGCTGGAATCTTGAGCGGCACTGTGGCGCAGCGGTTGAGTTGCTGCCTCACGGCGCTAGAAAACCGGGTTTGATCCTGACTACGGGTGCTGTCTGTACGGAGTTTGTACGTTCTCCCCGCGACCTGCAATTTCCTCCCACACTCCAAAGACGTACAGGTTTGTAGGTGAATTGGATTGGTTTAATTCTAAATTGTCCCTAGTGTGTGTCGGATAGTGGTAGAGTACGGGGATCACTGGACAGTGCAGACTCGGTGGGCCGAAGGGCCTGTTTCCTCGTGGTATCAAATCTCTAAACTAAACTAAACTAAACTAAACCTAAGCTGAACAAAACTAAACTAAGAAACTCATGACTGGAGGAACTCATCATCTTTGGAGGGAGAATAGATAACTCAGCGGGACAGGCAGCATCTCTGGAGAGAAGGAATGGGTGATTGAAATGAAACGTCACCCATTCCTTCTCTCCAGAGATGCTGCCTGACCCGCTGAGTTACTCCAGCTTTTTGTGTCTATCTTCGGTTTAAACCAGCATCTGCAGATCCTTCCTACACATCTTTGGAGGGAGGGGCAGGTTGGACTAAAAAAGTTGGCTGTCCATTTCCCTCCACAGATGCTGCCTCACCCGTTGAGTTGGTCTGGAACGATAACTCCATTTAGTTTAGTTTATTGTCACGTGTACCGAGATACAGTGAAAAGCTTTTTTTGCGTGCTAACCAGTCAGCAGAAAGACTGGTTACAACCAAGCCAACCGTAGTGTACAGATACATGATAATGGGAATAACATTTAGTGCAAGGTAAAGTCCAGTGAAGTTTGATTAAAGATAGTCCGAGGGTCTCTAATGAGGCAGATAGTAGCTCAGGACCGCTCTCTAGTTGTCAATAGGATGCTTCAGTTGCCTGATGACAGCTGGGAAGAAGCTGTCCCTGAATCTGGAGGTGTGCGTTTTCACAAATCTGTACCTCTTGCCTGATGGGTGAGGGGAGAAGAGGGAGTGACCAGGGTGAGACTGGTCCTTGATTGCAACTATTTGCTCTAGAAACTGCCCCACTCTTGATCATTCCAATAGATATTGTACCAGCCACTGCTCCAATTTCAACTTAGTATCAAGGTCTCATTTAATTTTCCACTGAATGGTTGAGTAATCACTTGCTTCTTCTTTGGGCACTTCATTCTAGGAAGTATCAGACAGTTGATCTTGGTCAAAGAGTCTTGGGACAATGATGTTGATTGTTTGGTTGATCGGTTGAGCGCTCGATTGATTGATTGATTGATTGATTGATTGATTGATTGATTGATTGATTGATTGATTGATTGATTGATTGATTGATTGATTGATTGATCAATTGATCAATTAATTTGTCGTGGAAACAGGCCCTTCAGCCCACCGATTCCATACCGACTATCGATGGTCATTCACACAATTTCTATCTATGTTATCCCACTTTCGCATCCACTCCTTACACACTGGGGGCAATTTACTGAGGCCAATTAACCTATAAACCGTCTTTGGCATGTGGGAGGAAACAAACACCCGGAGGGAGAACGTGCAAACTCCACGTAGACAGCACCCGAGGTCAGGATCGAACGGGGGTCTGTGACGCTGTGAGGCAACTGCCCAGCCAGCTCGAAAACACACCATTGTGTATTCGGTCCACATGACAAGATTAATAGTTGCAAAAAGGGATGCGTTTTCAAGCAGAGACTGGTTATGATAAAGAATTCACGGCCTGTGGACATGGTACAAACAGATCTACCTGAAGCTAGCTCAAAGGAATTAGTTACTCAATAGACAGGGAATAATTTCAGGGTGATTTTATATGTTGGATCTCATTGAAATGCACAAAAATCTCAAGCACTTGACAAGGTGAAAGCAGAGTTGATCTTTCCCTGGCTACATGTCTGGAACTTGGTGTCACGGTGGCACTGTGGTTTTGCTGCTGCCTTACAGCGCCAGAGACCCGGGTTCGATCCTGACTACGGGTGCTGTCTGTACGGAGTTCGTACATTCTCCCCGTGACCCGCGTGGGTTTTCTCAGATTACTTCAGTTTCCTCCCACACTCCAAAGATGTGCAGATTAATTGGCTTGGTACAAATGTAAATTCCCTAGTGGAGGGTAGTGTTCGTGTGTGGGGATCGCTGGCCAGCATGGACTTGGTGGGCCGAAGGGCCTGTTTCCACGCTGTATAAATAAAACTAAACTAAACTAAAACCAAAATATCTTTTGCCCCACACACTGAAGAGAACCACCCCCCTCCCCCCCCCCCCTCCAAAATATAAAAACAAAGAACTGCAGACGCTGTATCTCTAAACTAAACTAAACCAAGCTTTCATGGTCTCTATACAAGGTGGCAGCCTATTCAGGACCGAGATGAGAAAAAACTCTATGAGCCTGTATTGGCAAAACAGTTGAATTCTTCACAAGGAGAGGTATGGAAGTTGTTGCTGAGTTCATTCAAGACAAAGTTTGACATAATTTTCAATATTAAGGCAATTAAGGATAGTGCAGGTAGGTGGATACTAAGGACACATAGGAGGACATAGATGTTGCCCCATGCAATACCTTATAGTGGACTGTGCATTGGTTGGGTCACCAGTGATTGGGAGGAGGCAAATGTCTCCACTTTTTTCGTTTAGTTTGGAGATACAGAGCAGAAACAGGCCCTTCAGCCCACCGAGCCTGTACCGCCCTGCGATCCACGAGCACTAACACTCTCCTGTGCACACCAGGGACAATTTACAAATTTACCGAAGCCATTTAACTTACAAGCCCGTACCTCTTTGGAGTGTGGGAGGAAACCGGAGCACCGGGAGAAAACCCGCGTGGTCACGGGGAGGAAGTTCAAAGTCCCCACAGACAGCACCTGTAGTCGGGATCGAACCCGGGCCTCTGGCGATGCACCACCGTGCCATTTGACATCATTTTCAATATTAAGGTAATTAATGATGGTGCAGGTAGATGACTGAGGTAAATTTGTGGACAAATGGGAGTGCCATTGATTTTGAGAGGGCAAATGAAGGATTTAAATGGTGAAAGCACCATGACTCTTTAACCAAGATCTATGTTTCTTAGATCTTTCAATCTATGTTTTGCGCTGTTCCTGCTTCATTATGCAGCTTGACAAATAAGGATCTCATGTATTGTTAATTTGAAAATTGATTTCCCAGTTAACATATGGTGCCGAAGGGATTTAATAATTGATTTAAAAGGAAAATAACAGAAAAGAGACAGTATGGAGCATAGAAGTGATCACATTGAAGGGAGGGTGAAAATTTACAGCAAGAAAGTTTTGCAGACTAAGACGCTTTCTAATGCCCCTGTCCCACTTAGGAAACCTGAACGGAAACCTCTGGAGACTTTGCGCCCCACCCAAGGTTTCCGTGCAGTTCCCGGAGGTTCCAGGGGGGTTTTTGTCAGTCTCCCTACCTGCTTCCACTACCTGCAACCTCCAGCAACCACCTGCAACCTCCGGGAACCGCACGGAAACCTTGGGTGGGGTGCAGAGTCTCCAGAGGTTTCCGTTCAGGTTTCCTAAGTGGGACAGGGGCATTAGACTCATAGAGTCATAGAGCATGGAAACAGGCCCTTCAGCTCAACTTGCCCACACCGACCAACATGTCCCATCTTCACTAGTCCCACCTGTCTGCATGTGGCCCATACCCCTCTAAACCTATCCTATCCATCTCTCTTGACTACCTGTCCAAACGTTTCTTAAATGTTGTGATAGTACCTGCCTCAACTACCTCCTCCAGCAACTCATTCCATACGCCCACTACACTAAAGTTACACCTCAGGTTCCTATTAAATCTTTCCCCACTCAACTTAAGCCGATGTCCTCTGGTTCTCGATTCACCTACTCTGGGCAAGAGGCTCTGTGCATTTACCTGATGTATTCCTCTCATGATTTTGTACCCCCCTCGTTCTTCTGTGCTCCAAGGAATAGAGTCCTGGCCTGCTCAACCTCTCCCTGTAGCTCAGGCCCTCGAGTCCTTGCAACGGCCTTGTGAATCTTCTCTGCACCCTTTCTAGCTTGTGCGCCGCTTTCCAACCTTGTACACAAAAATAATCAGCCTGTTGGAACTGTGTACTAATATAGTCATAACCGGGATGGAGGTCTGTGGTCTAAAAGCAGTGAAGGAGATGTACTGTGCTGGATCACTTCAGCTGCCCTTGAAACCTCAGAGCTTTTGAGCAGTAATGAGAAATAACTACATATTGCTTACAAATTATTCCAGCCCTTTCCCTGCTAGTAGTGAGCTGTTAAATGCAAGATAAGAACAGGTGGTTCAGTGCATGGTAAGAGCTTTACTGTGTTGGAAGGAACTGCAGATGCTGGTTTACACCAAAGATAAACTCAAAATGCTGGAGTAAACTCAGCGGGACAGGCAGCATCTCTGATGAGAAGGAATGGGTGATGTTTCGGGTCGAGTCAGGGGAGAGGGGAAACAGATATGGAAGGGAATGGTGCGAAAGCAACAAATCAAAGCAGACGTTGATCAAGGAAATGTAGAATGATTCATTGTTGGCAGTTCTCCCACTAGTTTCAATGTCTCCCTGTTTAATGTAACTGTTTGTAAGCCTAGTTGTCACCTTCCCCTCAGCCGACACTCACCACTCTGTGTAAAAAACGCTCATCTCCTTTAAGCTTTGCCCCTCTCTTCTTAAAGGTAAGCCCACTAGTCTTTGGCATGTTCTCCCTGAAGACAAAGGTTCTGCTTGTCTACCGTATCTATACCCTAACTAACTGGTACATCAGTCATTGAAAGTAGGCATGCAGGTGCAGCAGGCAGTGAAGAAAGCGAATGGTATGTTAGCTTTCATAGCAAAAGGATTTGAGTATAGGAGCAGGGAGGTTCTACTGCAGTTGTACAGGGTCTTGGTGAGACCACAACTGGAGTATTGCGTACAGTTTTGGTCTCCAAATCTGAAGAAGGACATTATTGCCATAGAGGGAGTGCAGAGAAGGTTCACCAGACTGATTCCTGGGATGTCAGGACTGCCTTATGAAGAAAGACTGGATAGACTTGGTTTATACTCTCTAGAATTTAGGAGATTGAGAGGGGATCTTATAGAAACTTACAAAATTCTTAAGGGGTTGGACAGGCTAGATGCAGGAAGATTGTTCCCGATGTTGGGGAAGTCCAGGACAAGGGGTCACAGCTTAAGGATAAGGGGGAAATCCTTTAAAACCGAGATGAGAAAAACTTTTTTCACACAGAGAGTGGTGAATCTCTGGAACTCTCTGCCACAGAGGGTAGTCGAGGCCAGTTCATTGGCTATATTTAAGAGGGAGTTAGATGTGGCCCTTGTGGCTAAGGGGATCAGAGGGTATGGAGAGAAGGCAGGTACGGGATACTGAGTTGGATGATCAGCCATGATCATATTGAATGGCAGTGCAGGCTCGAAGGGCCGAATGGCCTATTCCTGCACCTAATTTCTATGTTTCTAACTCTGGGTTTTCCGGCTGTGTGACATGTATGTTTATTAATAGGGAATACCGGCATTTTTTTTACCTGGAAAAAAAGCACTGGTCACATCCCTCACAGAGAACTGTGCCACTGTGCTGCCCCCCAATGTGCCAATCTTTACCAACCTGAGCATCACTGATAAGGCCAGCGGGTTTTACCCATCCAAACTGTGATCATCTGGCCATTATCACAGCGAGGCTTGCGGGGAAATCTTGCTGTCTTGAAATTAGCTGCCTTTTATACCCTGTGATGACCCTACAAAATGGCACAATGGGCTAAGTGTTCGGCTGGCAACCGGAAGGTAGCCGGTTCGAATCCCGCTTGGAGTGCATACTGTCGTTGTGTCCTTGGGCAAGACACTTCACCCACCTTTGCCTGTGTGTGAATGTGTGTGAGTGATTGGTGGTGGTCGGAGGGGCCGTAGACGCAGATTGGCAGCCACGCTTCCGTCAGTCTGCCCCAGGGCAGCTGTGGCTACAGAAGTAGCTTACCACCACCGAGTGTGACTGAGGAGTGAATGAATAATGCGATCTAAAGCGCCTTGAGTATTAGAAAGGCGCTATATAAATCCCATCCATTATTATTATTATTACAAAAAAAGGTGCTTGCTCGTCATATCCGGAGGTTTATGCCAGACTCAGCACCAACGCATGTTCTATGAGCTTTGACAATTGTAGACCCAACAAGAATAAGTGTGGCACGGTGGCGCAGCGGTAGAGTTGCTGTATTAAAGCGCCTGAGACACAAGTTCGATCCTGACCATGGGTGCTGTCTACACGGAGTTTGCACGTTCTCCCTGAGACCGCGTGGGATTTCTCCGGGTGCTGCTGTTTCCTCCCACATTGCCAAAGACGCGCAGAGTTTGTAGGTCAATTGGCTTCGGTAAAACCAGGGTCCGCAGGATGGTGCTAGTGTAATGGCTGGTCGGCGCGGACTCGGTGGGCCGAAGGGCCTGTCTCCGCGCTGCATCTCTAAACAAAACTAAACTGAAATTGGTCTCTGTGGCTTAAATTAAGTTTGAAGGAAAAACCAGTCTGCTGGTGAGGGGAGAAGTAATAACATGGCTCGTGGAAGGCATTTGTGAGCTTAGAAACTCTACGGCCACCTGTTCCCTTTTAATGAAAGCCTAGACATTGATCCCTGCGATGTGCTGCCAACAATGCATGGGGGATTAGCAAGAAACCTTGAAGATGATTTGCGAAGTACAGCACAGCTGTGGTCCTCCCTCAGCTCTGCTCTTCATTAGAGGAGCCACATATCCGAGCGTTTCATTTCCAGGAATTCTAAATCCAGAATGCAAGGTCCGCTCCACCTGTTATTCACTTTCGTTAAAATCCTCACAAGAACAAGATTATTCCCGGGATCCAGGCTTCAGTGGCAAGGCCAGAATTTATCGGCGAGGCTTTGGAGAAGGTAGTGTTGATGATCTGCCTGACAACACGGAATATAGAACGGGACTTAGAGTTTGAGAACTGCTCCATCCAAGACCGCTTGATCTTGCAGAGAATTGTGGACGCGGCCCAGACCATCAGGCAAACGTTGACCCCATCTACACTTTCACGCTGCCTCCGCAAGGCCACCAGCATAATCAAGGACCAGTCTCACCCCGGTCACCCTCTTCCCCCCTCTCCCATCAGGCAAGATGTACAGAATTGTGAAAACGCACACCTCCAGATTCAGGGACAATTTCTTCCCAGCTGTTATCAGTCAACTAAACCATCATATAACAACAACTACAGAGCAGTCCACAGCTACTACCTACGTCATTCGAGACCCTCGAAATATCTTTGATCGGACTTTACTGGACTTTATCTTGAACTAAATGTTATTCCCTTTATGATGTATCTGTGCCTGTACATTGTGGATTCTCGATTATAATCATGTACAGTCTTTCCGCTGACTGGGTAGCACGCAACAAAAAGCTTTCCACTGTGCCTCGGTAAACGTGATAATAAACTAAACTTAATGCAGGACAGGATCAGGTCCTTCATTCCACAATATTCACCCAAACATGATGTCAAGTTAAACAAATCTCGAGTGTGGGAATGAACTACAGATGCTGGTTTATACCGAAGATAGACACAAAATGCTGGAGTAACTCAGCGGGTCAGGCAGCATCTCTGGAGGGAAGGAATGGGTGACTCTTCGGGTTGAGACACTTCTTCAGACAAATTTCCTTATGCCTATACGAGATCCATATCCCTCCATTCCCTGTATATCCATATGCCCACCCAAAAGCCCCTTAAATGCCACTAACATATCTACTTTAAACACCAGCCCTGACAGTTCATTGCAGGCACCCACCATCCTTTGTGTAAAAAACCTGCCCTGCACATCTCCTTTCAACTTTGCTCCTCTGATCTTTAAGCTATGCCTTCTAATCTTTGACATTTCCATCGCGGGGAAAAATGTTCTCACTGTCCACCCTATCCGTGCCTCTCGTAGTTTTATACGATTCTATCAGATCTCCCCTCAGCTTCCGACACTCCAGAGAATACAATCCAAGTTTGTGAAACCGCCTTCTAGAACCACTGTGGTCCTTATGGTGAGGGGGTCTTAGGGAGGGAGTTCTAGGCTTTAGACACCACAATGATGAAGGAACAGCAATGTGTTAAGTCGGGTCTGTTGCCATATACGGTGAGATGCAGGTAGTTTAGTTTAGTTTAGAGATACAGCGCAGAAACAGACCCTTTGGCCCACCGAGTCCACACCGACCAGTGATCCCCGCACATTAACACTAGGGACAATTTACACTTCTACCAAGCCAATTTACCTACAAAACAGCATGGCATTGGAGTGTGGGAGGGAACTGAAGATTTCGGAGAAAACCCACGTGGTCACGGGGAGAACGTACAAACTCCGTACAGACAGCACCCGTAGTCAGGATCGAACTCCAGTGCTGCAAGTGTTGTATGGCAACAATTCTACTGCTGCGCCACCGTGCCGCCCTGAACAGTGTAAAATGTACAATGAAAAATCTTGCTTGTAAAGGCTTACATAGACTCAGACAAACATGTTAAAACAAATTATGCATGATTGACATGTAAAATTAAAAAGAAAAAGAAAAATGACTGTTCAAAACAAAACAGCTGTTAGTGCAAACATAAAATTAGAAAGTAAATCAAATGCAAGGTAAATCAAGTGCAAGATGTGGTCTATAGTGTTCCTTTGTCTCTCTCTCTGTATCCTCTCACACTCTCCTCATTCCCTTTGACTCTGTCGTAGATGCACTTCATTCACCAAGCCCCCCTGTGTTTTCTGAAGCAACATCCTGAGGCATTTAACTCCATAATTGGATGATCAGCCAAGATCATATTGAATGGCGGTGCAGGCTCAAAGGGCCGAATGGCCTCTACTCCTGCACCTATTTTCTATGTTTCTATGTTTCTATAATATCTAACTCCAGACACAATCAGTGCTTAGCCTAAATTCAGCCAGGTCCAGGACATCCTACTCTTTAAAACATATTCCGATCTAACTCATACATATTATAACCCCACATTACACGCATTGCTGTACAACACTGTCAGCCTCTGGGGATAACACCTGTCCTCCAACACCGACCCTCCACCCCTTCTTCACAAGAATGGACTTGGCTTATCAAGGAAATCCTTTGTGATTTTGCAAATGCAGTTGCTCAGTTTTTATTCAGAGAAGGTTGACATCTATTTTATTAGCAAGCCATTTCATTCTGAGGTACTGTCAAGAAAGAAACAAAGAACCATATGTTTGATTTAAAATTGGGACAAATTCCATTCAAATCAAGTAGAGACAGCAGGATATGCTGACAAGTTGATAGCACCCAAATTAGTGCGACAAAGCCAAGCTGGGACAATAATTACACTGTATTGCTTTCCCAATCTGTGTTCTCTAATCTGCTTATCGTCACTTCCAACCCGCACGCCAACTTGTAGCGCTGTGGTGGCGTAGGGTGGTTTAATATGTGGCTCGATGCCAACGATGCCTGGTAAAAGTGAGAGATAATGTTGCATAAAAACAAGGCATTAAATTTGCCGAAGGAATCGATCCAGACACAAAATGCTGGAGTGATTCCGTCTGAAGAAGGGTCTCGACCCGAAACGTCACCCATTCCTTCTCGGCCTGTCCCGATGAGTTACTCCAGCATATTGTGTCTATCTTCGATTTAAACCAGCATCTGCAGTTCTTTCCTATACAGAAGGAATCGATCTTACTGTAGATGTGGGTTTGCTTTTTGGAGCCTCCATTAGATGGTGGAGCTGACCGCCATACCCCAAAAGTCTAAGCAGAATACAAATTCCCGGAGGCACTCAGCAGGACAGGCAGTGTCCGTAGAGGGAAATGACCAGGCGACATTTTGTGTTGGGACCCTCCTTCAGACTGATTGGAGTCAGGGGCAGAATGCTGGAAAAGGGAGGTCATGGTGGGACAAAATCACAGGTGCATAGAAAGAAGGATCCCGAAATTTCACCTATCCATGTTATCCAGAGCTGCTGCCTGACCCGCTGTGTTACTCCAGCACTTTTTAATTTTTTTTATTTTAGATTTTATTACAGGTGAGGATTCAATTCAACAACCAGGTTCAGGAATAGCTACTTCCCCACAGCCATCAGGCTATTAAACCTGGCTCGGATTATTAATAACCTGTTTTTCTGTTATTTGCACTTTATCAGTGTATTTATTCATGTGTGTATATATTTATATCATGGTATATGGACACACTTATCTGTTTTGTAGTAAATACCTACTATGTTCTGTGAGCTGAAGCAAAGCAAGAATTTCATTGTCCTATACAGGGACACATGACAATAAAGTTCACATGAAAATTCACTTGGACTTGAGTTGGCAGATTTAGTTTAGTTTAGAGATACTGCGCGAAGACAGGCCCTTGGGCCCACCGTCCGTGTCGACCAACGATCCCCGCACACTAACACTATCCTACACACACTAGGGACAATTTACAATTATACCAAGCCAATTAACCTACAAACCTGTACGTCTTTGGAATGTGGGAGGAAACCGGAAACCCCGGAGAAAACCCCTGCAGGTCACGGGGAGAACGTACAAACTCCGTACAGACAGCACCCGTGGTTAGGATCGAACCCGGGTCTCTGGCTCTGTAAGGCAGCAACTCTACCGCTGTGCCAGCGTGATGGGTGGAGGGAGAGAAGAGGAAGTGTGAAATATAAAGTCAGAGGGCGGGATGGGGTCAAGGAAAGAGCGTTCACGTCGCGGCCCTGTTTCCACCAATCTTTCCACCACCACGCACAAGAGGCACAAGAAGCGACAAGACAGACACCATTGTGCGCAGATGCCGAGAAGTGTGTTCAGCTCCGGCCGAACAACTTCCATTCTTGTGTGTGGGCTCGATAAGAAGAAGAGGGAGGGATAGGGGGTGGAAGGGGAAAGGGGAAGGCAAAAGAACGAGGATAAATAATACTCAGGGATGGGAGCCGATTGTATGGAGGGGAACATTTCTTCAATCAGTCTGAAGAAAAGCTTCAACCCAAATCGTCACCTGTCCATTCCCTCCACAGATGCTGCCTGACCCACTGACTTCCTCCAGTTCTTTGTATTTTCCTCAAGATTCCAACATCTGCAGCTCCTTGTGCCTCCAAGTGTGGATTCTGCCTCTTGATCTGAAAGCTGAAGAGGCGGGTTTAACGCTTCTCTGAAGTTGCTATGGTGACTCAACATAAGGTGAAATATCAGAGCGTGTTTTAAAAATGTCTTTTGTTGGTGATAACTCTGCAGATTCTCCTCGCCCCTGGAACATTATGACACGGTGCCCCTGGTAAGGTTCACAACTACCTCCATAGAAATTGGGGCCATTATCTCAATGAGCTAGTGCCTGCACTATAGGTCGGGTAAACCCACAGATATGTCACTGATTCATTCAAGTGGGAATGAGGCAGATGGTTATGCAGGAAGGAACTGCAGATGCTGGTTTAAACCGAAGATAGACACAAAAGGCTGGAGTAACTCAACGGGTCAGAGAGCATCTCTGGAGAAAAGGAATAGGTGACGTTTCGGGTCTGAAGTAGTGTCTCAAGCTGAAACGTCGCCTATTCCTTTTCCCCAGAGATGCTGCCTGAGTTACTCCAGCATTTGTGCGTCTATCTGAGGCAGATGGTTGCCAGGGCTGACATGTTGTGATCCGCTCTCTGAGTCATTGCGGGGTGCTGTGCGGAGTGTGTCATGGGTTGAGGTGAGCAGACGACCTTTGAAGGCTGATTCCCAAACCTCTCCTCCGTTAGGCCACTCCTCAGTGTGGGAGTGCAGCAGGCTCTCTGGTAGTAATTGATTTCTGGGGTTAGTCACAACTGCGTGTGAGGCAAGATCACGTCAAGTTACTGGCTCCTGTCCAAACGGTTTGATCAATTAGCTCCAGAACCCATTTATACCTCACGCTGCCTCGGCAAGGCAACTAGCATAATCAAGGACGAGTCTCACCCCGGTCACTCACTCTTCTCCCCTCTCCCATCGGGCAAGAGGTGCAGAAGTGTGAAAACACACACCTACAGATTCAGGGACAGTTTCTTCCCAGCTGTTAACACCATCCTATTAACAACTAGCGAGCGGTCCTGAGCTACAATCGTTGAAGATGCTTGGACTATCTTTAATCGGATTTTACTGGACTTTATCTTGCACTAAATGTTATTCCCTTCATCATTTATCAGTACACTATGGATTGCTTGATTGTAATCATGACGTGTCTTTCCGCTGACTGACAAGCACGCAACAAAAGCTTTTCAGTGCATGTGACTATAAACTAAACTAAACAATTTAACACAGGGAAACTTAAATTCTAATGGTTTAATAAATGCAGAATGTAAACAAAGTGTTAGCGTTGAGCCCAGATTTCATCACCGTGAGAGCGCGGCTCAGCCAACATGGCCATTGTGCCACAAATATATCAGATCATAAAACTATCAGATTGCGCCTGCGTCAATAATCAATAAGATTGACGGGCGGCAGGGTGGTGCAGCGGTAGAGTTGCTGCCTTGCAGCGCCAGAGACCATGGGTCGATCCCGACTACGGGTGCTGTCTGTACAGAACTTGTTCGTTCTCCCCGTGACCACGTGGGTTTTCTCCGACATCTTCGGTTTCCCCCTCCACACTCCAAAGTCGTACAGGATTGTAGGTTAATTGGGCTTGGTATAGATGTAAAGTGTCCCTAGTGTGTGTAGCATAGTGTTAATGTGCAGGAATCCCGGTTCGGCGCAGACCTGGTGGGCCGAAGGGCCTGTTTCCGCGCTGTGTCTCTAAACTAAACTAAACTTAACTAAACTAAAATATCTGAGATGATCTTTTAACTTAGCATCACTTGCCTGCACTAATCCCATTGGTCGTACCATGGTTGTTGATCTTCGTGTAGTCTTGGTGTGTAAAGATGGAGTCTTCTTGAGAGTCTTTTGACTTTTCCTTGGATCCTGAACAGTGCCACATATCGAGCAATAGAGACCAGCGTCGCTCAAGTAACGCCCCTGATGGGCAGGGGAGCGCCCAAGCTGCCGAGGCTGTTGGCTGATCTTCACTTTAACTGCAATGTATTTTAAAACACTTGTTTTCTAAGATCTAGGTTGGTTGTTGGAAGAACTGCTCCCGGCACTTAGTGAGAAACCTTTACGTTTGGCCGATAAAGGCTCAGTACAACTAAACTGAATCATTTTTGTGACATTTCCATGGAAACTCTTATAAGGAATACGAGTTTGGTTCACGGGCCGATCTATTCGATGGCAACGGAGGAGCCTGGGGCTTACCTGGATAGGGAGGTGCTCCAGAACATTGAGCGCGTGTGCGGACAGGACTTTGGGCTTTGGAAATGGTGCCAAAACATGGTGGTGCCTGCATGTGTAAATATGCAAAAAGAATTTCACTGCAGTCGTGCATGTTTAGTTTAGTTTTGTTTAGAGATACAGCGCGGAATTCACCGGGTCCGCGCCGACCAGCGATCCCCGCATATTAACATTATCCTACACCCACTGGGGACAATTTTTACATTTACCGAGCCAATTAACCAACATGCCTGTACATCTTTGGAGTGTTGGAGGAAACATGTGACAATAACACACCATTGAACCATTGAGTAGCAGAATATCTTGGATTTTGCATGTGGTCTAGTATGACTGAAGCACATCCGGGTAATGTGTTTGGTTTCAAAGGTTTCAAAGATTGGTGGAAACAGGGCCGCGGCAAGAACGCTCTTTCCTTGACCCCATCATAAGAAGTAACTTGGAGTGCGTGAAGGTGCATGTTCCACTGGCATGTATGGCATATGTGGTTGCCTATGCATACCTCTGGTACATCAGTCGGAAGAAAGGTCTCCACCCCAAACGTCATCTGTTCTTTTACTCCAGAGATACTGCCTGACCCACTGAGTTACTTCAGCATTCTGTGTCTATAGTCTGGTACATATACAGTATGTGGCTGTTATGTGAGCGTGCGAGGATGGACTATGCTTTTTTTGCAGATAGTATGCCAGTAAGCATAGCAAATAAAAATTAATTTACCTTTATCAGCAATGTTTTTCCCATTAATATACCTCCCTCTTCTCTTTTGATTTTTGACCAATCAGCTTAATAATCTAATAAATAAATAGTATAAAATTAATGCATGTTTAAAAATTGAAACCCTTATTTCTTGTATTTTTTAGTGGTGCTGGTACATCACAAGCAAAGCATTGTGTGTCGACGTTCATCTATGTGTATGTTCTTTTGTGTTTGTGTGCCTTTGTATACATATGTGTGTGCCAGTGTGCACTCATGTTTGAGGATGTGCTTGCGTATGTGTATGAATGTGAGTGTGCATGTGTTTATGTGCATGTCTATGTGTGCAAATGTATGTTTGTGTATTTGTGTGAGTATGTGTATGTGTGCAAATGTATGTTTGTGTATTTATGTGTGTTTGTGTGTCTGTATAGGGTGCACATATAGATGTGTATGTGTGCGTGCATGCGTGTGAGTGTATGAGTCAGTGTGTGTATCTGTGTGTGTGTGTCTGTGTATCTGTGTGAGTGTGTGTGTGTGTGTGTGTGTGTGTGTGTGTGTGTGTGTGTGTGTGTGTGTGTGTGTGTGTGTGTGTGTGTGTGTGTGTGAGAGTGTGTGTATGTGTGCGTGCATGCGTGTGAGTGTATGAGACAGTGTGTGTATCTGTGTGTGTGTGTCTGTCTGTGTATCTGTGTGAGTGTGTGAGTGCGAGTGTGTGTGCGTGTGTGTGTGTGTGTGTGTGTGTGTGTGTGTGTGTGTGTGTGTGTGTGCGTGCGTGCGTGCGTGCGTGCGTGCGTGTGTGTGTCTACTTTACAGACCAGAGAAGTATTGGTCTTTCTCTCTGAGATTTACTTGAGTGGTTATTTTATTTCCCTCAGCTCATAAACAGTGATGGATGTATTTAATTTTTTTTTGTTTAATTTTCATCCCCATCTCTTGGATTTGCCAATTTCATGGCCACTAAACGAGGAACAATAAGAAAGATCATGTTATTTCCAGTTACCATGGATGCGAAAGTCGGGAAAAATGGTGATAGATTAACTTATAGAAAAATGGATAGCGTCTTTGTGAAGTTGACATTTCCTTGCAGTGAAACTTCCAAACAAACATCCACTGCTTTTCTTTCTTCATCATTTCAAAAGAAAATGTGTTGGATTAGACTCTGGGCATTAACTAAGTGCAGGGAGATACAACCAAGAAGGGAGACACAAAATGCTGGAGTAACTCAGCAGGACAGCACGATGGTGGAGCGGTAGAGTTGCTGCCTTACAGCGCTTGCAGCGCCAGAGACCCGGGTTTGATCCCGACTACAGGTGGTGCCTGTACGGAGTTTGTACGTTCTACCCGTGACCGGGTGGGTTTTCTCCGAGATCTTCGGTTTCCTCCCACATTCCAAAGACGTGTAGGTTTGTAGGTTAATTGGCTTTGTGTAAAAATGTAAATTGTCCCTGGTATGTGCAGGATAATGTTAATATGTGGGGATCGCTGGTCGGCGTGGATTCGGTGGACCGAAGGGTCTGCTTCCCTAATGTATCTCTAAACTATACTAAACTAAAAAGAGAGGCAGCATCTCTGGAGAGAATGAATGGGTAGCATTGCGGGAGAAGGGTCTCTACCCGAAACGTCACCCATTCCTTCTCTCCAGAGATGCTGCCTGTCCCGCTGAGTTACTCCAGCATTTTGAGTCTACCTTCGATTTAAACCAACATCTGCCTTTCTTTCCAAAACAACCAAGAAGGGTCTTGACCTGAAATGTCATCTATCTTTAGAAGATGAGGGGGGATCTTATAGAAACTTACAAAATTCTTAAAGGGTTGGACATGCTAGATGCAGGAAGATTATTCCCGATGTTGGGGAAGTCCAGAACAAGGGGTCACAGTTTAAGGATAAGGGGGAAGACTTTTAGGACCGAGATGAGAAAATCATTTTTTACACAGAGAGTGGTGAATCTGTGGAATTCTCTGCCACAGAAGGTAGTTGAGGCCAGTTCATTGGCTATATTTAAGAGGGAGTTAGATGTGGCCCTTGTGGCTAAAGGGATCAGGGGGTATGGAGAGAAGGCAGGTACAGGATACTGAGTTGGATGATCAGCCATGATCATATTGAATGGCGGTGCAGGCTCGAAGGGCCGAATGGCCTACTCCTGCACCTATTTTCTATGTTTCTATCCATGTTCCCGAGATGCCTCCTCACCTGCTGAGTTACTCCAGCACTTTGTGTTCTTTTCTGGATTAATAAGCATCCGCAGTTCCTTGTTTTTATTACCAGGTAATGATGGTTTCCAACAAGAGAAGGTCTTCCATCTAGCCTTGACATTCAATGGCAAGATCAATGGGTGGTCAAAAGGCTTGTGGCACATTGGCCTTCATTAGTCAGGGTATTGAGTATAGAAGTTGGAAGGTAATGTTGCAGTTGTATAAGATGTTGCTGAGTTCGTATTTAGGGTATTGTGTTCAGTTTTGTGCATCGTGTTACAGGGAAGATGTTGTGAAGTCGGAAAGGGTACAGAGAAGATTTACGAGGATGCTGCCAGGACTCGAGGGTCTGAGCTATAGGGAGAGGTTGAGCAGGCTGGGACTGCAGGAGGATGAGGGGTGATCTTAGGGAGGTGTATAAAATCACGGGAGGTATAGATCGGGTAGACGCAGGGAGTCTCTTGCCCAGAATAGGGGAATCGAGGACCAGAGGACATAGGTTCAAGGTGAGGAGAGAAAGATTTAATAGGAAACCGAGGGGAAAATTTTTCATACAAAGCGTGATAGGTGGATGGAATGAGCTGCCAGATGCGGTAGTTGAGGCAGGGACTATTACAAGGTTTAAGAAACAATTAGACAGGTACATGGATAGGTATAGGTTTCTCGGTTGCGGGTCTGTTAAGCTGCAGCAAGTAAGAAGGTCGCAGTTCTGTACAACGTACCAGTAGTACTTGTGTATGGCCTCATTGAACTCATGGGATCATAAGATATAGTAGAATAAGGCCATTCGGCACATCAAGTCTACTCTGCCATTCAATCTGACTGACCTATCTCTCTCTCCTAACTCCATTCTCCCCATAACCTCTGACACCTGTACCAATCAAGAATCTATCTATCTCTGCCTTAAATATATCCATTGACTTGGCCTCCACAGCCCTCTGTGGCAATGATAAGACATTGGATAGGATAGCATGCAAACAAAGCTTTTTGCTGGATCTTGGGTATGTGCCAACTTTAAACCAATGCCATTGCCAATACCAATACTAATCTCTCCTACCAGCAAGGATAAGGTCAGAGGCAGCCGAGAACACCGTCACATCATTTGAGTCCAGACAAAGGCCTGGCCCGAGATGCTGTCTGTCCATTTCCCTCCACAGACACTGCTCGACCCACTACTACTATGTACCACTCTGTTCTACTGCTGTACACTTGTACTGTATCTGAGTTGCTTATCTAAGATGTATCTAAGTGGTTATGTACAGTGATACTTGCACTGAACTGGATAGAAAAATAAATGTCACTATACCTCGGTGCAGATGACGAGTAAAGTACCATACCACTGAGCTCCTTGTTGGTTGCTCTTGTGTCTCCAGAACACCATGACCTGTGGATTTACCCCCCTCTCCGATTGCAGGGTGGTATCATTGCTCTCTCTCCCCCCCCCCTCCCGCCACCCCCCCCCCCCCCCCCCCCCCCCCCCGCCCCCCCCCCCCCCCCCCCCTCCACATCTGTGGCAGCCCCTTCATCAGAAGGAGAGGTTTAGCGGTCGGAAATGAGCAATCAATGTTGGCCTTGCCACTGACACCCATCAGACAGAAAACTTATTGAAATGCTTGGGGCAACACGCAATACTCAGATTCCAGGGTGGATCGGTATATAACATTTCCTTGAATAATTAATGTTCCATCTTGCTTGTCACCAGTGGCTCCCTACTGATATTTAAGATCTAATGAGGCCACAATTAAAATCAGGCATTCTGTCCTTTTCCTTATTTTTGGTGCTGAGGTGTCTTATTAAGGAGTGCTGTCAGTTTAATGAGTTCAGCAGCACTTGCTGGCAATTATTTTTCTCTGAAGTTGCAACCGCTACAGCATACGCCAAATGTCAGGGCTTGTTGTTGCCTGCCTTGTGCTAACCTTTTGATATTTTCTTAAAAGGTTCCTTGCGCTTCTTTGAGAAAATACTACGGTGCTTCACACCACTCTTGCACACAAAGGGCGTTTGGGTGTTGGAGGATGTAGTCGAGGCAGGGACTATCGCAACTTTTTAAGGAACGTTTGGACAGGTACATGGATGGGACAGGGTTTTAGAGGGATATGGTCCAAGCATCTCTCCTCAAAGGGGTGAGAAGCAGAGTCTCTGAATATCTTTAGGAAATGGATGGATTCTTGTAAATCAAGAGTTATCATGACTCAAGAGTCATATGTACCGATAACAGGACAATGAGAATCTTGTAGCATATCAGGCCTGTAAACACAATACACATAGATAATATATAATTAATAAATCAATAAATTAATAACCTTTATACTGGTGCAAAATAGCTGGAAGTCCTTGGTGTTACCAAAGGAGGTCTGTAGTTCATAGGTAGACAAAAATGCTGGAGAAACTCAGCGGGTGAGGCAGCATCTATGGAGCAAAGGAAATAGGCAACGTTTCGGGTCAAAACCCTTCTTCAGACACTGTAGTACATAGTTGAGATTAGTGTTGTACAGAGCTCAAGATTCGAGTGGTTGTTGGGAAGAAGCCACCCTTGAACCTGCCGGTCACAGTTTTCACATTCCTAATGGTAGGAGTAAAGTGAGAGCGTGTACAGGATGATGCTGGGTGCCTTTTTGAGACAACATCTTCTGCAGACTGCTTCAGTGGTGGGGAACCCATGCACCCATGGTGGACCAGGCAGGGTCTACCACTCTCTGTAATCTCCTTGGTTCCTGGGCATTTGAGTTGCCGAACCAGTCCTTGATTCAACCGGAGAATGGGCAGGATTTGAGATTACGATCGGATCAGCCATGATCTCAGGGTGGCACAGTGGTGTAGATGTAGAGCCATGGCCTTACAGCGCCGGAGACCCTGGTTCAATCCTGACCACGGGTACATGACTGTAGAGAGTTTGGAAAACCCACACAGGTCACGTTCTCCCCGTGACCTGCGTGGGTTTTCTCCGAGACCTTCGGTATCCTCCCACACTCCAAAGGCGTACAGATTTCTAGATTAATTTGCTTGGTATAAATGTTAATTTGACCCTAGTGTGTGTGTGTGTGGGGTAGTGTTATTGTGGGGAGATCGCTGGTCGGCGCGGACTCGGTGGGCCGAAGGGCCTGTTTCCACGCTGTATCTCTAAACTAAACTAAAAAAAACTAAATGGCAGAATAGTCTCAAGAGGCTGAGAAGTCTAGCGTTCCTGCGATCTTGTCATTCTGCTTACGTTTGCATGTTGCATTGCAATGTAATCAAGACTGCCATTTGACCATCGGTTTCCCCAGTTGCCTCAGTAACTGGATGCTGCCGGTAAGGAAGCGAAGTTGACCCTGGAATCTGCCCTCACGCATCATGAGTCCACCTGAGTCCCGAGGGCCGGCATCATTGAACACTTCAGGCGGTTGCCACAGTGACGGGTCTCAGTCCCGTCCTATTCACCACTCGAGAAGTTTCGGAGGTCACTGCAAACAAACCAGAACACTGGTGTTTGCACTGGAGAGATGGAATGGCCCTGTCATTGTCTGACACACAAAATGAGATGCACCCTTAAATAGTTGAACGAACAAAGCATTCTTTGCCACAAAGCTGGCGAGAATATCAGTAGATAGACACAAAAAGCCGGAGTAACTCAGTGGGACAGGCAGCATCTCTGGAGAGAAGGAATGGGTGATGTTTTGGGTCGAGACCCTTCTTCAGACATTCAGATATTCAGAGAATATCAGTACCGCAGGATTAAGAATTAATTCGATTTTCTGTGCTTCTTTGAAATCTAATTGCAATTTTATTTGCAACGTTTTATGGCCCATTGGGCTGAGAATGTTCTAACAGCAAATTAACAGGGATTATAGGGGAACACTGTTTCTACAACTCTATGTGGAATTACATAGGCTAAACTTCACCAGTTAGAAATGATATATTGTTGGTCATCAATCTTAAAAATTTGTCATGAAAATATTAATCTCCTAGAAAAAATGGTAGCATGGCAGTCATGTTGCTCAACTAGTAATCCATACTCCAGAGTCGTGTGTTCAAATCCCATCATGGAAAAGGGGATAGTGTTAAATTGAGTTTAGTTTAGTTTAGAGATACAGCGTGGTAACACCGAGTCCACACGCACCATCTGCAACTGTGGTGTATCTGTGGAATTCATCGCAACAGAAGGCTGTGGAGGCCATCCATCAATGGATATTTTTAAGGCGGATTGATAGATTCTTGATTAGTGCGGGTGTCAAGGGTTATGGGGAGAAGGCAGGAGAATGGGGTTGAGAGGGAAAGATAGATCAGCCATGATGGAATGGTGGAGTAGAATTGATGGGCCGAATGACCTACCACTACTCCTATCACTTATGAACTTATGAACCATGGATCACCCCCTCAGTGATGAGAGAGGCAAAGTTGAAAGGAAATATGCGGGGCACGTTTTTTTCACACAGAGGGTGGTGAGTTCCTGGAAACCACTGCCTGGGTCGGTGATAGAGGCGGATACAACAATGGCAATTAAGTGTCATTTGGATAGGCACTTGGATATGCAGGGAATGGAGGGATATGGATTATGTGCAGGCAGCAGTGAGTCTTGGCACTACATTCAGCACAGACATTGTGGGCCGAAGGGCCTGTTCCTGTGCCTCACTGTTCTATGGTCTTTGTTCTATGTTCTAAACTGAGGTTCAAGTTGCGATGAGTGTGTATTTAAAATACAATAGTACAGGTGAAGATAATAAAAAATGCATAGAAACATGGAAACATAGAAATTAGGTGCAGGAGTAGGCCATTCAGCCCTTCGAGCCTGCACCGCCATTCAATATGATCATGGCTGATCATCCAACTCAGTATCCTGTACCTGCCCTCTCTCCATACCCCCTGATCCCTATAGCCACAAGGGCCACATCTAACTCCCTCTTAATGAACTGGCCTCATCTGCGATTTTTTTTGCAAAGAAAATCATGACCCTTACTTTTTGATACCAGTCTCTCCAAAGCCCACTTGTCCTGCTATCTTGCCAGAAGCACCCACAAATTAACTAAATGACTTCTATTGCAAAAGGTGCAGATAGATGTTTATGACTGGCCATTTTTTGATTCGTCACTGAAACTATTTAAAAAAAAATCCATTCTAATTTGAATTTAAACTATCCGTTTCTGTGGTGGAAATTTACCTCAAATCTCTGGATTGTAGATCACTGGTTGGTAGATCACATAATTGCTACCTTCTCCTCAGGTGATACATATTTTCATGACAAATTAGTGAAATTGATGGTCAACGATATGTCACAACTTTGCAAAGTCTGGCCTCTCTTGACTTTAGACTTTACTTTAGACTTTAGAGAAACAGCATAGAAACAGGCCCTTCAGCGCACCATGCCTGTGCCAGCCAGTGATCACCCCGTACACTAGCACTATCCGACACATTAGGGACAAATTGCAATTTTACAGAAGCCAATTAAACTACAAAGCTGCACGTCTGTCTTTGGAATGTGGGAGGAAACCGGAGCACCCGGTGAAAACCCTTGCCGTTACAGGGAGAACGTACGATTCCGTTTGTCAGGACCCATAATCAAGATCGAACTGGTGCCTCTGGCCCTGTAAGGCAGCAACTCTACCGCTGCGACACCCTGCCACCCTAAATACATTCTAATTCCATATAGAGTACCAATTAATAGTGGTAAGCCTGCTACATTTGCCAAAGATGGGCGACAGTCGGGGCTTTTGGGTCGGCATGCCGGTGCAGCAGTAGAGTTATTGCCTTACTGCGGCAGAGATCCGAGTTTGATCCTGACTGCGGGTGCTGCCTGTACTGAGTTTGTACATTCTTCCCGTGATCAGGTGGGTTTCCTCCTGGTGCTCCGGTTTCCTCCTATATCCTAAAGACGTACATGTTTGCAGGTTAATTGGCCTATGTAAATTCTCCCTAGTGTGTGGGATAGTGCTGGTGAATGGGGTGATCGCTAGTTGGCACAGACTCCGTGGACCGACAGGACTGTTTCCACGTTGTCCCTCTGAGCTAAACTAAGCAAATGAAACTTCTCTGACTCATCTGAAAATGCCTGAGGAAGGAAGGCTGAAGGGTCAGCTACCAAACCCCAGCTCAGTAGTAGTTTAGTTTAGTTTAGTTTAGAGATGCAGCGCGGATACAGGCCCTTCGGCCCACCGGGTCCGCGCCGACCAGCGATCCCCACATATTAACACTACCCCCCTACACACACTAGGGACAATTTTACATTGATACCGAGCCAATTAACCTACAAACCTGCACGTCTTTGGAGTGTGGGAGGAAACCCACGCAGGTCATGGGGGGAGAACGTACAAACTCCGTACAGACAGCACCTGTAGACGGGATGGAACCCGGGTCTCCGGCGCTGCAAGTGCTGTAAGGCAGCAACTCTAATGCTGCTCCACCGAGTTGTGCTGAGTTTGGGTTGCGTCTAGATGAATTGGTTCAGAACAGATCAGTTTGCAGACGAAACTAGGGCTGAGCAACATGTTGGGTTTTCCAGTGATATCGTCACTCTGCTGATTAAGTTTCTTATAATAAAACACACTGGGCTACAGATTTCTTTTTCATTAATGCGTTTTAAATACATAAATCCATATTTAACATCAGTAATCTTTGACATAGAGTCGCGATCATTTAAGCATCATTAGGTGATTCTAATCTTGCCTGCAGCTAGCAAAGCTGTTCAATTTTACTTCGGAGTCACGTGAGTGACTACGTGAAGAACCCGCTCAGCGCGCATGCGCGGCATTAACGCCAGCAGTGCAACAGCGGCTGTAACGGGAGTTAGGCGCTCCCGCTACAGAATTAACCGGACCGTCAGGTGAGTACCCTGAGGTCGGGTTTCTATTACAGGGGAGCCTTTTTCTGCTTGTGTTTTACAGGCAGAGAAAAAGGCTCTGGAACAAACTGCCCCCCGTTCAAGGAGGAACGGTTTTCCGTCGGTGAGGGGGGCAGCAACAGGCGGTAGGAGCGTTTACCCGGTGTTCCGCTATTCCCCGACACCGTGCCGAGCCCAGCCCGCTAGTACCTGAGCAGCGGGCTGGATGCATAGCCACTCGAGAGGCATCCGGCAGGTGTTTTTCCCGATTTGGGACGGGACATCTCTCCACCCGCACGGCGGGAGAGAGAGCCGCCTGAGCCGCTGGAGCGGCTCTCGGAGCAGGTGCCTGCGAGACGCGCTGCTTGAGGGGCGCTCTCGCTTCTACAAGGCACAAAAGCTCCAGAAGAACCTGTCCCCCGCTCGATTCCAACGGAGGAGCGTTCCATTGCAGGGGGGGCAGTAACAGGCGGTAGGAACAATTACCGGGCGCTCCGCTATCCCCATCACCGCGCCGAGCCCAGTCCCGCTAGTGCCTGAGCTGCGGGCTGGATGTTCAGCCATCCGAAGAGGCATCCGGTCGGTGGCTTCCGACTTGTCGGAGGGGACGTCTCTCCACCCGCATGGGAGAGAGACAGCCGCCTGAGCCGCTGGAGCGGCTCCTGGAGCAGGAGCTCCTGCGAGACACGCTACGTGAGGGGCAGTCTCGCTGAAGGGTTCAGGCATACCCTCCACAGTGCCTAGGCACTGCCCATCGCTTCCTCCTTAGTGTGGTTAGCTTTGGGGTGACCAGTGGCTGGGCTGGTCATGAAGAGGGGTCACTGGCTGAACAACATCGGGAGTATGCTTGAGGTATAGGATCAGGAAGAGCTGCTGGGTGTGGCCGCTATGTGGCTCCACCACTAGCGAGATGGCTTTTCAGTCTCAACTGGTGGCCAGCTTACTACCTGTTCTTTTCAAAAATCTCCAAGACAGGTAGTCATGAGGCGTTGGATTTCATCACGCTTCCCCTAAATTGCATTTACTCAAAGTGGCCACCATTATTGGAGGGTACATTGAGCATCGCTTTTAAAAAAGCCAAAATATCAAAAAATGAATTTGATATCCCTGACGTCGGCTATCATTTTCGCATGCTCTTTCCAGAGGGTCACGGTAGTATGGCAAAACACCTGACCTACTGTTCGCAGTGCTCCGCAACTTCTCAGGAAGTTATAAAACCTGCCCTCAAAGAACGCCGACCTCACAACCACAGATCCTGCTGTCTGGCTAAGTTACCAAACCAAGCCTAAAAAACTGGACGAAGTGTCCAAAATATCGGCGCAAGAGGGCAGGGTCTGGAATGAGCACCACACGTAAACCAGTCAGCAGTACCTCTAATGTGTCCACCAGGAGGACACCTCATGGTACTGGTGAAAGCTCGGGGCCTGCATGCCAATCCCGTAAGCCTTTCAGGCCAAGGCCCAGAGCAGGCCCCATTGAAAATGCGCCACCCCCCAACACCACCACCATGTCAGACAACGTGCAAGACTCGTTGGACCGGCAGGAAACAGAAGAATACCCATAACCATGGAGGTAGGTGGGTCTGGTTCCTACCAATGTATAGAAAATAGGGGCTTAATACTAACAGGGGGGAGATTACACCTGTTTTAAGAAGCATGGGAGTCTATCACAAGTGATCAGTATATACTCAATGGCTTTAGTGGATACAAAGTGGATGTCGCATCATCATTGACTTAACTTCACTAAATATGTTTGTTAAATATATACATTTCAAAATGGAAATGGTTGTTACTGCCAAACAACTAATTTCCAAAGGATACTTCATGGCAAGCATTGATCTTAAAGATGTTTACTATTTAGTACCATTCACAAGGATCATCGCAGATACCTGAAATTTACCTGGGTGGGGCAGCTATGGCAATTTAAAGCGTTACCCAATGGGAAAATAGGCAAGACCATGGAATTGACTATGTTAGCTGTATCAGCTACCAAACAGTTATTCGAAACCCTGGGATTGTCTTACATCCAGATAAATCTAAATTGAAGCCATCCACAATCATGGACTACTTGGGCTTCACAATTAATTCAGTCTACGTGACTGTAACTTTGCCAAGAGACAAAACAGTTGAATTGGCACAATCATGCAACAATTTAATGGTCCACGTACTCCCAACTATTCGACAAGTAACAGAGTAATTGGGAATATGGTAGCAGCATTTCCGGCTACACAATTCAGACCTTTGCACTGTCAAAACTTACAAAGAGCAAAGGTACAGGCACCAAAACGACATACAGGTCATTATGATCGTGTCATGAAGTCACCCACTGAAGCAATATCATAACTACAGTGGTGGGCAAAAAATGTTTGGCATAATTTCAACCTATTATCATCACTAACAAGTAGTAGATGGACTAACCCAGAATCATCGTTACCACTTACACTGGGCATTAATTATCTACAGATGTTGGGTGACTTTTATGGTTTAAAAGCATATGCACAAATATGCATCACTTGCATGTACGGTTACAAATAGATAATACTACGGTGGTGGCCTACATTAACCATATGGGCGGCATAAAATCGGTATCATGCGACAAGTTGGTCAACACAATTTGGCAATGGTGTGTCGAAAGACATATTTGGCTATCAGTAACTTACCTGCCAGGTAAGCTAAATACAGTGGCAGACACCAGGTCACGTAAATTTAATGACAATGGATGTTAAACCCCAAATAATTTGCAACAGTTATCATGCAATATGGCACGCCAGATATCGATTTATTTGCATCAAGGCTAAATCACCAGGTACCTATGTATGTCGCTTGGGAACCAGACCCTGAGGCAGCAGCGGTAGATGCGTTCGCGCTGGATTGGGGAAATTCTTCTTCTATGCATTTCCTCCATTCTGCCTCATCAGTTGGGGACTGCGCACAATACAAATGGACTCTGCTTCAGGTATTTTGATAGTACCCGACTGGCCTACACAGCCATGGTTCCCAAAACTCCATGACATGGTTGTTGAAACTCCGATGGTATCCCCAGTGACCCAGAGTTATTAACACCCAGTGTCGGGCACAAGCCACCCGTGCCATGAAAATCAAACTCCTGGGTTGCAGATTCTGCACAAACCACTTCTGGGACTGGGATTATCAGAACAAACCATCGACACCATGTCAGCATCCCTTCGAACATCCACTAAAAAACAGCACTTGTCCAGCATCAAAAAATGTAAAAGTACTGCTTGGATAAAGGGACCACCTACTCAACCGCTACAGTTACCAACGTACTGGAATTCCAGGCGAACCTTCACCACGATGAAGAACCACGGTTATGTGCCATGACCCACCTACTATCCTACATAGACACAACCAAAATATTCGAGGGAGATGAAAAGCCTTGTGGGTCAGTCATAAAAAACCTTATGGTCGGGTGACGAGCCAAACCATTGCGAGATGGCTCAAGCAGGTGCTAAAAACTGCTGGGATAAACACTAACATGTACAAATTTTATTCCACCAGGGCAGCATCCACGTCGACGGCTAAAAGAATGGACATGCCTATAGACCACATCCTGGCTACAGCAGGATGGTGGGGGGAAAGACCGTACAGAAATTTTATAATAAGCCATTGGCAAAACCTGTTTTATTTGCAGTAAAGATTTACGGACTGCAAATATTTAATTTAAGCCCAGGGGAGCAATTTAATTTCTTTGTTGTTATTGTTAAAAAATACCATTGTGTTTTTTCTACAAACAGATTCATTGGTTGATTACGATAACACTTCCTCCCTCAAGAACTTCGGCAGTGAGTGAAATAAAACTGTTACACGGTTTGAAATCACAGAGCTTTGAAGCCTTCACGCAGTCACTCACGTGACTCCGAAGTAAAATAGTAAGATTAAACGAGAACTTACCAGTTTGAAGTTTGATCTGTATTTTATGAGGAGTTACGATGAGGGATAACGTGCCCTCCGCTCCCACCCTCATAATATGGGTCAAACTGATAACTGATGTCTCCTTTTCTTTACTATGTTTACTTCAATAACTGTGTCTATCTGTGATTCCACACCGCTGCTTGGAAGTATGCCGCGCATGCGCGCTGAGCGGGTTCTTCACGTAATCCCTCATCGTAACACCTCATAAAATACAGATCAAACTTCAAACTGGTAAGTTCTCGTTTAATCTTACTATTTTATTTTATTTCTTTTTGATCTCAGTCCAGATTTCTTGATGTTTAAGAAAAAACTGCAGATGCTGGAAAAATCGAAGGTAGATAAAAATGCTGGAGAAACTCAGCGGGTGAGGCAGCATCTATGGAGCGAAGGAAATAGGTGCTGTTTCGGGTCGAGACCCTTCTTCAGACGGTAGGGTCTCGACCCGAAACGTCACCTATTCCTTCGCTCCATAGATGCTGCCTCACCCGCTGAGTTCCTCCAGCATTTTTATCTACCAGATTTCTTGATGATATTTTATGAGGATTTCATCCCAGGTTTACAAGGAGGACAGTTGGTACATCAAGTCCAAGGAAATGGAATGCTACGTTTAAGTATATTCAACAGGCACAAAATGAAATGTAATTTTTAATTGGAAGCTGAGGTGCATTTTGAGTAAGACAGACTGTCAAAGGGCAGTCACGGCGGCACAGCGCTAGAGTTGCTGTCTTACAGCAAAATGCAGCGTCAGAGACCCGGGTTTGATCCCGACTACGGGTGCTGTCTGTATGGAGTTTGTACGTTCTCCCCCCATGACCTGCGTGGGTTTTCTCCAAGATCTTCGGTTTCCTCTCACACTCCAAAGACGTACAGGTTTGTAGGTTAATTGGCTTAATAAAAATGTTAAATTGTCCAAGTTGGCGATATGCAGCGTACTGCCCTGCCGACTACAAAATTCAGAAGGTTCAGAAGGTGCTGGAGTAACTCACCGGGTCAGTCAGCATCTCTGGAGAAATGCAATAGGTAACGTTTCAGTTCAGAACCCTTCTTCAGACCTAAAATGTCACCTATTCCTTTTCTCCAGAGATGCTGCCTGATGCGCTGAGTTACTCCAGAACTTTGTGTCTATCTTTGATATAAACCAGCATCTGCAGTTCCTTCCTGAGTAAATCTTGAGTCAATTCCATAATAGGAATGGTTCAGTTTTGATTTATAAGGAGAGGCTGGACAAACTTGGATTGTTTTCTCTGGGAAGTCAAAGATTGAGGGAAGACCTGATAGAAGTTTATAAAATCATGAGAGGCATCAACAGGGCAGACGGTCCAACCCTTTGTCCGAGCATGGAAACGTTGCAAGACTAGAGGGCATAGTTTTAAGGTGAGAGGGGGAAAGTTTAAACAAGGTATGCCGGCTAAGCTTCTTAAACTGAGTGGTGGGTGCTTGAAACATTTCAAACATCGGGAACATGTTTCCTGCCTCTAGCGTGTCCAAACTCGTAATAATCTTATATGTTTCAATTAGATCCCCTCATCCTTCTAAACTCCAGAGCGTACAAGCCCAGCCGCTCCATTCTCTCAGCATAGAAAGGGGGCGCTGCACTGGCAGCAGCCTGTCGGCAGCGTGTCCGTTTTTTTTCCAACTTTTTTTATTTTTTTAGTATGTTTAAAAGTCTGTTTTTAATGTTTCTTTGTGTGTTATGTGTGGGGGGTGGTGTGGGGGGGTGAGAGGGAAACCGTTTCGGCCGCCTCTTCCATGGAGAGGCGATTTTTTCAGGTCGCCTCCCCCGTGGCCTAACAGCAAGGATCGGCGCGGACTTTCCCGGAGACGCGCCCGGAGCTTCAGCGGGGGGCGCAGCGTGGACTCTCGGCGCGGAGCGGGTGAGACCTCGCTGGAGGGGAGCGCTCCGTTACGCTGGCCCGCGGCAGCCGGCAGCCGGCAGCCTGAAGCCGCGGTCTGCAGAACTCCAGCTGGTGCGGTGTCTACAGCCCGGGATCCCTCGTGGAGGACCCGGGGGGAAGAAGAAGCTTCCACCGCCGGCCCGCGGCCGTCTTCTACCGCGGGTGCGGCATGGACTTAACATCACCCCAGGAGGGGAGCTTCGACCGCCGGCCCTGCAGACTGCGGTGCTTCCGGCTGCGGCACGGCAGGTACTTTAAAACTTTGACCGCCGGCCTGCGGCCTTCACCAGCCTGAAGCCGCGGTCTCTGGTTGGGAAGAGCCGATCCTGGACTCACCTTGACTTTGACTTTGTCCCTTACCATCTGGACGCCCGCAGCAACGGCTGTGGAGGGTGGTGGTCCCGACCACGGGGGAAAATGGAGGAGGACTGGCCAAGCTCTGTGCCTTCCACCACAGTGATGAATGCTGTGGTGGATGTTTGTGTAAAATTTTTATTGTGGTTGTGTTCTTTATTATTGTACCGCTGCTGGCAGCCCAAATACCACCGACCTTGGTTGTGTGGCAATTAAATTATATCAATCAATCAATCAATCATATGACAGTCCCGCCATCCCGGGAATTAACCTTGTAAACCTACGCTGCACTCCCTCAATAGTAAGAATGTCCTTCCTCAAATTAGGGGACCAAAACTGCGCACAATACTCCAGGTGTGGTCTCACTAGGGCCCTGTAGTGTGTGAAGAAAATAGAGGACCCGGAGAAAACACACACGGTAACAGAGAGAGTGTGTAGACTCCATACAGACAGGACCCGTCATCAGGATCGAACTTGGGTCTCTAGTGCTGCGCCACCGTGCCACACACTAAACTAATCCCCTTGTCTGCACATGACCCATACCCCTCCATTCCCTGCATATCCATGTGTCTATCTAAAAGCCTCCTAAACCTGTTGCTGGATCAATGGCAGGAAGGAACTACAGGTGCTGGCTTACACCGAAGATAGCAGAAGGGTCTCCACCCAAAACATCACCCATTCCTTCTCTCCAGAGATGCTGCCTGTCCCGCTGAGTTACTCCAGCAATTTGTGTCTATCTTGGGCTTGTGACGAATGTTGGTTACTATCTTGTGCCCTGAGGAAAAGCAATGGGAAGAGTTGGAGATGAAGCAGTTGAGATGGGGAGCAGATAATCAGCAGCAAAGGCAATGATTTTTGTTTCAGCTCTGTGCGAGTGCAGGAAGCAGCACTAATAGAGTCTTCAATAAATCATCATCTAGTATGATGTGACATCAACCACCAGGATATGACTGGGATGAGAGACTTTACAGACTGGGGAAGCTGCAATTAGAGAGGAAAATGCATGCATTCTAAATAATGAGGTTTTTTGTTTGCTAAACAGTTCTTGCAACGTGATAAAAATGCCCTTGAGGTATTTTCATCATGTTGAAGTTGCTAGTTAAATGGAAGGGTTTTCTTGTTTGAATAAGTAAGGAGAATATGATTTATTCTAAGTGAATATGCAGATGTCGTAGAGTTAAAACTATTGCCAATGAAAGGAGGGAAGTGGGAAGAAATATTTTTCACTTTGAAGGTGGTTATGATCTAGGACATGGCCTGAACAGATGCGGCAAGCAAATTGCATGGGAGTTTTATTTATAGTGGCTATTGTGAATTGCCATAGTCGACAGGGCTATGGAGAAATTGGAGGGAAACTGTTTAGTTTAGTTTAGAGTCGCAGAAACAGGCCCTTCGGCCCACCTGGTCCGTGCCGACCAGCGATCCCCACACTATCCTACAAACACTCTGGGGCAAATTTTACATTTACCAAGCCAATTTACCTACATATCAAGCGATTTTGGGATGTTGGAGGAAACCGAAGATCTCGGAGAAAACCCACGCAAGTCACGGGGAGAACGTACAAACTCCATACAGACAGGCACCCAGGTCTCTGGCATCTATCTATCTATCTATCTATCTATCTATCTATCTATCTATCTATCTATCTATCTATCTATCTATCTATCTATCTATCTATCTATCTATCTATCTATCTATCTATCTATCTATCTATCTATCTATCTGTAAAACTCTGATCATGTTATCTTCCAGTTTGGCGGTCATTCTATTTGCGCAAAAATGGTTCTCAATAGTGCTACGATTTTTTTCCAGTTCACTCACCATTCTCCTATACTGCGAGTTTAATTCCAATAGGTTGAATGTCGTAAACGTTCGCGAGGAACAAAAAACTTAAAAACCGTGCGTGCGCAGATCGCTCTTCTCCTGCCTTCCAGCACCGCGCGGATTCATCTCTTCCCCTGTCACTCCCCAGGACGGTCCGCCCCTTCCTGCGCCATCGCGTCTTTAATGGAGCTGAGGAAAGTGGAGGGGCCCGAAGCAGCCCCGCTGCACGGCAATGTCGCCAAATGGAAAGCGGAGAGTCTGATCCCGACAGAGGAGAGCATACAGTGCCCGCACTGCCATCGCAACACCCCACAGCCCCTCCCCCCTTTCCCCACAGCTCCCCTTCGCTGGCTCCTGCCCCCTCCCTCGTGATATCCCCCTCTTCCCCCATGGCTCTTCCCCCAACTTTTCTCCGAGCTCTTCCCACCCCCACCCCCACCCCCACCCCCGCCCGCACGCCGGCGCGGCCGTAGCTGTTGGTGTTTCTGGGAAGAACCGAGGCCTGGCTCCGAGGTCACCGACGGCTGATGCTCACAAGAAGTGAGAGGAGCGGCAATCTCGAGATTCTGTGGAGGGAGAGTGAGGGCAGAGAGGGGATAGAGGGAGAGGAGGGGAGAGGAGTTATGGAGGGAGGGAGGAAGTGACTGAGGGTAGGGTAAAGGAGAGGGAGGGAAAGGTGAGGGATGGATTTGGGGAGGGGGGAGAGGGAAAAGAAGAGGGAGGGTGGAGGAGAGGGAGAGAGTGCTAGGGATGAGGGGAAATAAGCTGCGCCTGTGCAGTTGGGGGCTATGGGTGAGTGGTGGAATACTGCGTTGGGGTAACAGGCCTCCTGTGTGACAGGGACCCAACGGGTCCCACTTTGTCTAGTTTTGTTCTAAAGACTAAATGCAATGATAGATTAAAGGGGTTGGCACAGTGGCGCAGCGTTAGAGTTGCTGCCGTACAGCATCAGATACCCCAGCTCACCACCTGCACCACCGTGCCAACCTGCAGAACTTGGACTTTTTCTCTGTAATTGTCGTGCTATATTCTTCCCGATGCATTTTTCTTTCTGCACTAGTGAAGGCTTGAGTATACTCATGATGGGACGGGAATCACACAAACAAAAGCATTTCACTGTTCCTTGGAACACATGGCATTAACTAACCAAACCAAGGCAACTTTGGAAAGACCGTGTAACACGCACCTGCATGTTTAGCAAGGAATCAAAACCGAATCTTTAATAGGTTTTGCCGACCAGACGGCTAAGAAAACGTCTGCCGTGCATTACAGATGCGAAACTTTCATTTCATGCAGATCATTCAGCAAACTAGCTCGATTGTTTATAAAGCTGAGAATGGTCTTCTGTGCAGAGTGCGTGATGCACAAACATGTTCTTAATCGAGCAGAGCAACGAGGAAATGTCATGCCGCATGCCTTGACATTCAACACCGATCAGCAGCGGACGGTTGCAACGCCTTCGAAACATCAAATCTGAGCATGTTCCTCCATCGAGTGGCTTGCTGACCTTTCTAAATAAGAATGCTTCAGTTGTTAAGTCAAGTGCAGTAATTGCTCTCCCTGCAAAGTGACTAAACCAGTGGCCTGTGAAACCTCCAGCTGAATTCAGCCAGCGCGTTGTTCAAAGCCTTCAAATACACGAGTTGAATCATGATCGTCAAAGGCAGCGGGTTTTAGTGCACAGTTCAGCAGATTGGAAAGGGATACGTTTGGCCAAATACTGGCTGTTACCCCGGGACAATCATCACACACATTTTAACCAGAGATGCCCTGGACTTATTACTAACACTATCCTACACACATACTAGGGACAATTCACATTTCTACCAAGTCAATTAACCCACAAACCTGTATGTCATTGGAGTGTGGGAGGTAACTGAAGATCTTGGAGAAAACCCACGCAGGTCACGGGGAGAAATCCGTGCAGACAAACATCCGTAGTCAGGATCGAACCCGGGTCTTTCGCGCTGTAAGGTAGTAGCTCTACTGCTGTGCCACCATGCTGAGTGGATGGAAGCTGGATCATGCAAAGAATGTCAAGTAGAGATGGATAAATATTTGATCAAGGGGTATGGAGCAATGGCACAGGAGAGGATATCTCACAGGAGAAATACCACCAGGGGGCGCCACACAATTGGCATCCTCGCCAACAGTCTATCTGGTTTTCGTCTTTTTTTTGTTATTTTTAGAGTGTTTTAAAAGCTTGTGTAAATGTTCTCTGGTTTGTTTTATGTGGGGAGAAGGGGAGGGGGTCAGGGGAAACTTTTTTTCAGTCTCTTACCTTGCCGGAGATGTGATTATTTTCCGGGTAGTATCTCCGGTCGCTCTGCGGCCTAACATCTGGAGCTGGAGGCCTTGCTCGAGACTGACTTTAAGCCCCACTGCGGGGCGTGGACTTACCATCGGAGCCGATCCCTTGCCTGGGATCGACGTTCCCGCTTGTTCCATACACCCACCACCTGAGGACTTGTCCATCGAGAGCTCGCAGTCTCGGGGAGAGACCGAGTCGGGAGCTCCAACGATGCAGAGGTTCGACCAACCCCAACACGGGGTCCGATCGCTCGGCGCGGGAGTGCTGTGATCCCTCCCCCCCTTGATTGCCTCGAAGAGGTGGGCCCGACTGCCAGCTACGGGAGCCAAGATCACCCCATTAACGGAAGTCTCGAGGCCCCCGACTCCGGGAGAACAAAGAAGGGAAGAGATTTAACTTTTTTTTCGCCTTCCATCAAATTGAGGAATGTGGAGGAGTCACTGTGGTGGATGTTTATGTAAAAATGTATTTTGTTTGTTTGTTTGCTTTTTATTTGTATGACTGACTTGGCAAATGAAATTCCTCGTATGTTGCAAAACATGTTTGGCTAATAAAGTATTATTGTATTGTATAGTATATTTGAGTCCAGCATAGATCAGTCAGGATCCTATTAAATGGTGGATAGGATTGAAGGATTCCTACTCTTAGAGTCAATGAGTGATGCGGGTTGGAAACAGGCCCTTCAGCCCAACATGCCCACGCCGTCCAACATGTCCCAGCTACACTAATCCCACCTGCTAGCATTTGGTCCATATCCCTCCAAACCTGTCCTATCCATGTGCCTGTCTAACTGCTTCTTAAATGCTGGGATAGTCCCTGCCTCAACGACCTCATCTGGCAGATTGTTCCATACACCCACCACCGTCTGTGAGAAAAAGTTATCCCTCTTGCTCCTGTTTTCTTGTGTTGTGTGCTCATACATTTTGCCACTTCAGACACTTGCTCCACTCAGCGTCTGATGCTCAGAAGCATCACAGAAATAAATAGCTGAATTCTACCTGCAACACTTCTACCTATAACATCTCCTGTCTAGCTTTCATCTTACCCTCCCTTCAAAGATGTGGCCACATCTTTAATCCCCGAGTCTTATCCGTCAGATCAATTAGATTCCCTCTAGACCTTTTAACATGATGCATCTCAGTAACGGCTGCCAGTGCTGAATGTGTGGCTGCGTTTCATTCATTTAGCACAAGTTATATGAGGAACATTTAGTCGGGTACAGACACAAAATGCTGGAGTAACTCAGCGGGACAGGCAGCATCTCTGGAGGGAAGGAATGGGTGATGTTTCGTGTCGAGTCCGAAGATGGGGCTCTACCCGAAACATCACAGATTCCTTCTCTCCAGAGATGCTGCCTGTCCCGCTGAGTTACTCCAGCATTTTCTGTCGATCTTCCTTTTAAACCAGCATCTGCAGTACCTTCCTACACATTTAGTTCGGTATGATGGACACAAAGTGCTGGAGTAACTCAACGGGTCAGGCAGCATCTCTGGATAAAAAGGATGGGTGACATTATGGGTCGGAACCCTTCAGATTTTGGACTTCCACAGTCCGAAGAAGGGTACCGATCCAAAATGTCACCCATCCTTTTTCTCCAGAGATGCTGCCTGACCCAAGTTCAAGTTCAAGTTCAAGCGAGTTTATTGTCATGTGTCCCTGATAAGACAATGAAATTCTTGCTTTGCTTCAGCACACAGAACATAGTAGGCATTTACTACAAAACAGATCAGTGTGTCCATATACTCACTTGCACCTCCAATAAACTTCTTCATCGCCTCCAGTGCATTCAGAACTCTGCAGCCCGGATCATCACCCGCACCAGATCATCGGACCACATCACACCCATCCTCACTCAGCTCCACTGGCTCCCTGTGCACCACCGGATTAACTACAAGATTTTACTGCTGACCTTCAAAGCCCTACACCACCTTGCTCCCCAATACCTCTCTGACCTGCTGCTACCATACACTCCTTCCCGGTCACTTCGTTCCTCCTCAGCTGCAATTTTAACTGTCCCCACATTTAGACTCAGCACCATGGGTGCCAGAGCCTTCAGCTGCTCTGCCCCACGTCTCTGGAACACTCTCCCACCTCCCATCCGTCACCTGGACACTATCGATCAATTCAAATCACAACTCAAAACACACCTGTTTAGATTAGCATACCCGACATAACTTCCACCATGTTCACCCTGATTTTAATGACTTAAAATGTTTTGTGTATTTTTTGTTTTTGTTTTTTGTTTTTAATCAACTTGATTTTAATATTGATAAATGTATTGTGATTTTATGTCCTGTAAGGTGTCCTTGGGTGTCCAGAAAGGCGCCAGCAAATAAAATGCATTATTATTATTATTATTATTATTATTATTATATACCATAATATAAATATACACACACATGAATGAATAAACTGATAAAGTGCAAATAACAGATAATGGGTTATTAATAATCAGAGTTTTGTCCGAGCCAGGTTTAATAGCCTGATGGCTGATGGCTGTAACCCGCTGAGTTACTCCAGCATTTGCGTCTATCTTCGGTATAAACCAGCATCTGCAGTTCATCATTACACATTTTGTTGGGAAAAACATCCCAGGTAATATCTCAGCTGTAAATCTTTTATTTTGCACATTTCTCTTTCTTGCTTTCATCACTTTATATCCTTTCTCTTCAAGAGTAATATCCGGATCAGCAGTTCTGACCTTTCTTGCCTTTTATCTCATTTCAGAATTAACATGACGGTTGCTTTTTCCCAACATACCTATGTTTTCTCATGAAGGGAGATCTCATTGAAACCTGCCGAATCATGAAAGGCTTACATAGGGTGGATGCGGAGAGGATGTTTTCAATAATGGAAAAGTCCAAGGCCAGAGGGCACAGCCTCAGAGCAAAAGAACATACCTTTAGAAAAGAGATGAGGAGGAATTCCTTTAGCCAGAGGGCGGTGAATCTGTGGAATTTATTACTGCAGATAGCCATGGAGGCCAAGAAAATGGGTATTTTTAAAGCAGAGATTGACAGGTTCTTGATTAATAAGGGCGTCAAAGGTTATGGGGAGAATGTAGCTGAGAGGGAATACTAAAATAGATCAGTTTAGTTTAGTTTACAGCGCAGGATCAGGCCGTTTGGCCCACCGTGTCGGCACCAACCAGCGACCCCCGCATATTAACACTATCCTACACATTAGGGCCAATTTACCTACATACTGTACCTGTACGTCTTTGGAGTGTGGGAGGAAGCCGAAGATCTCGGAGAAAAACCCACGCGGTCACGGGGAGAACGTACAAACTCCGTACAGACAGCACCCGTAGTTGGGATCGAACCCGGGTCTCCAGCGCTACAAGCACTGAAAAGCAGCAACTCTACCGCTGCGCCACCATGCCGCCCTGATCCAATTCCTATGTCTTATATTTTTATGGTTTCATTTCAAGTCCTTGTCACCATTCTGTTCAGCCATTAATCATAAAGTCATCCAGCGTGGAAACAGGCCCTTCGGCCCAACTCATCCGTGCCGTCCAAGATGCCCCATCTAAGCTAGTCCCATTTGCCCACATTTGGCCCTTATGCATGTAAACATTTCCTATAGACATATCTATCTAGGTGTCATTTAAATGCTCTTATATTATAGTATCTCCTCTGGCAGCTCGGTCCGGAGTCCCAGCTGAATGAGGTGGACTCCATTCCAATGGTAAACTTCCATCCTGTCCCAGAATTGGCACCATGTTCTCTTGAGATGTTGATCTTATGGGATACTGACATCATGAGAGAATTAAACGTCCTTAGAACCTGACATGATACTATCTGACTGAAACAGAGTTGACACACAGCAAATGGACTGACCCTGTTTCCATATTCCTAAACGCAGCAGGGACCTTTAGTTTCCTCCGTATACTTAAATAATTGATTCATTTTGGGATCAGCTAATATGAAGTCAATTCTGACAAATAATAAATAAGTCTGATACAATGTGCAATCTGATGTGTCTCATGAGGTGATGATCTATTTATATGTGAAGATTCCGTGTTGACTGTGAAGAACATTGTAGAATCAGAGTATTCTCATAAAAGATGGATTTTAATAAATAGATATGTATTTTGCCATGCCACCTGACACCTCACAAACATATTTCTCATTGTTTGAGGGATATTTCCTGCAGGTGATTTTCGAGCAATGAAGGTTAAATATAGTTGCGGTGCATCAGTGCAAAGTTTAAAGAAGATATCTGGGGCCAGTTTTTTTTTAATGCGGAGCGGTGGGTGCCTGGAACCTGCTGCCAAGAGTGGTGGTTGACGTAGAGACAACAGTGATGTTTAAGAGGCAGTTGGTTCGGTGCATGGATATGCAGGGTATGGATCACATGCAGGCAAGGGGAGACCAAGCTTCGCCCAACACCTCCGCTCAGTTCACACTAACCAACCTGATCTCCTGGTGGCTCAGCACTTCAACTCCCCCTCCCATTCCGAATCTGGCCTTTCTGTCCTGGGCCTCCTCCATTGCCAGAGTGAGGCCCAGTGCAAATTGGAGGAACAGCACCTCATATTTTGCTTTGGTAATTTACACCCCAGCAGTATGAACATTGACCTCTAATTTCGGATAGTCCTTGCTTTCTCCCTCCTTCCTCTCCCCTTCACAGCTCTCCCACAAGCCTACTGTCACCGCCTCCTTGCTTTCTTTCCCTCCCCCCCCCCCGACATCAGTCTGAAGAAGGGTCTCGACACGAAATGTCGCTTATTCCTCTCTCCATAGATGCTGCCTCACCTGCTGAGTTTCTCCAGCATTTTTGTCTACCTTTAGTTTAATTTGCCATCATTTTTGGCACGGATGTTGTGGGCCGAAGGGCCTGTTTCTCTGCTGCGCTGTGCTATATTCTTTGTTTTAAAACTAGAACTTAGCTTTTGCTAGTTCTGAATTTGTAGATTTTTTTTCCCCCCAGCTGATTCTCAATATCGAACCATAAAGGGGCTGTCCCACTGCGGCGACCTAATTGCGAGTTTAGAAGAGCTTGCCCTCGACTCATACTCGCAGCATGGTCGACACGATGTCCGAGGAGGTCTTTGTAACTCTCCTTCATGCTCGAGAGTAGTCCCCGCGTACTCGAGGCCTCAGCTGGGTTGCGGCATTTTTTTCAACATGCTCTAAGTCGAAGGTCGAAGGCCGAAGACAGTCGCCGAAAAGTCGCGTTAGTGGGACAGGGCTTTTATGCGTCCGAAATCCCCAGAATATTTTTGTATGCAGCGTCACGCCTTGACTTCAGTGTGATTTTCACATCTCCTTTATAGGGGCGTTCAACCTGAGGAAATTGGCAAGGGGGTGTGAGAGAAGGAGTGGGAATGATAATGGATGACAGGTATCTGCCTGCCACAAGCTGTGGATTTATACGGTAACTAAGCTGTCAGCCTGACCCCCCTTTGACACGGAGGGTGATAGGAGGTGATAGTCTGGGCTGCGGACCACACTGCAGCGTGAGGTGAAAACACGGAATGTAAGGCAGATGCACCTTTACCGCAGCTAGTCCTAAACCCATCATCTTCCCCAGGGAAGGGGCTGCTCCTCAAGTTTTGGCTCCACTTTAGTCCAACGCTATTGATTTTTGGGCACACGGTACAGAGGGGGAGGGTCGGGAGGGAGGAGGGGGTCTCCCTGTCGGTCTGCTCCTGGGCCTGGTCAAGATGGCCATTCGCGGGTCCAGGCACAGCGGTCGGATGCCTGCCCCTTTTCCGGAGTTACGTCCGTGCCCCCTCCAGGGACACGCGGTGTCCACGGGGACTCTGGAAGCCTTCTGTGAACGCTGGCCAATGCAGGAGGTCGAGTGTATTATTGATATAAATGTTAATATTTTAATTTGATAACTTTGTTTGTAGAATGCCAATATGGGCATTCTTTGATCGTGTTACTAATTTGTATTTTTGTTTGTTCTGAATAAAATCATTTTGAATGAAAAAAAAGGCTAGTGATAAATTGAAGCAGGATGTATTTTCTCCACTGCTTTTACACCCCCCCCCCCCCCATGCACCCCCCTCTCCACTCATCCCAACAGGTGGTAGCAAGAAGGTTCAATCTGCGCAGTTGCCGAGTTCAATTTTTAAATTTAGATTAGTTTTAAAGATACAGCGCGGAAACAGGCACTTTGGCCCACCGAGTCCGTGCCGACCAGCGATCCCCTCACATTAACACTGTCCCGCACACACTAGGGACAATTTACAATTATGCCAAGGCAATTAGCCGACAAACCTGTGGGAGTGTGTCGAAGGAAACTGGTGCTCCTGGAGAAAACCCACGCAGGCCACCTCCGGGAAAACGTACAAATTCCGTACAGGCAGCACCCGTAGTCTGGATCGAACCTGGGTCTCTGGCGCTGTAAGGCAGCAACTCTACCGCAGCGCCAACGTTGCGCGCTTCATATAGTTATACAGCGTGGGAAGAGGTCTTTCAACCCATTGTGCTCACACCATCCATCAAGCACCCATGTACAGTAAGCTTATTGTACACTGCTCCCATTGTATTCCCATCAATTGTCCTCCAGATTCCTCCACACACGTACACATTTGTGGCAATTTGCAATGGTCAATTAACCTACTGACTGGGGGTCTGAAGAAGGGTCCCAACCAGAAACGTTACCCATCCTTTTTCTCCAGAGATGCTGCCTGTCCCGCTGTTACTCCAGCACCTTGTGACTATCTTCAGTATATACCAGTATCTGCGATTCCTTTCTACACAGTGTGTGTGGGACACTTTGGTCGGCATGGACAAGCTGTGCCGAAGGGCCTGTTTCCATGATGTACGGCTCCATAAGTGTTTTTTGTCCCTTATGTTCCATGGTTGGATAGTAAGCGACAGGGAGACTCTGGATTTGATTGAGAGTGGGATGTGCAGATGATTATGTGGTTTGAGCTGGCTGTAATGTGAGCTTTTCACACGGTGATTGACGTTTATGGATGTGGCATATTTGACAAATGCATGTCTTCATTTTGGTGCCTACTCAAGGGGAAGCATAAACTGTGCGGTGAAAGTGCAGTTAGACACTGCAGATTAGCCCAATCAGAAACACGCAGACCCTGGTGCAGCACACACACACACACACACATACACACACACACACACACACACACACACACACACACACACACACACACACACACACACACACAGACACACACACACGCACACACACACGCGCACACACACACACACACACACTCACACACCACACACACACGCACACACACGCGCATACACACACACACACACACACGCGCACACACACACGCGCACACACACACACGCACGCACACACACACACACACACGCGCACACACACACGCACACACACACACACACACGCACATACACACACACACACACACACATACACACACACACACACACACGCGCACACACACACACACACACGCATACACACACACACGCACACACACACACACACACACACACACACACACACGCACGCACTCACGCACGCACGCACGCACACGCTTTCCTCGAGTGCTCCGGTTTTTTACTTTCTCTGTAAGTAACACCATAATGCTGTAGAAGCAAAGAACTACAGATGCTGGTTTACAAAAAGAGACAATGCGCTGGAGTAATTTTTGTAAACCAGCATCTGTAGTTCTTTGTCACATGGACTGAGCTCTGGCAGGCTGAACCACAGCGCATGAAGTTCCTGGTCCAGGCAGTGTATGATGTCCTGCCCAGCCCATCGAACCTCTTCATCTGGGGCAAAGCGGAATCTCCAGATTGCCCGCAATGCTCAGGCAAGGGGACGTTGGAACACATCCTGAGCTGTTGCCCAAAGGCTCTTGGGCAGGGCCGGTACACATGGCGTCTCGACCAGGTTCTTAAACACATTGCAGAAGCCATCAGCATGGGAATCAGCAGTTGTAGACGAGAACGCCCCACCACGCAGATGATCACCTTCGTGAAGGCCGGAGTGCAGCTGCCAAGAACCGCAGCAGCCAGGAATCAGTCAGGAATCCTGGCAACTGCACAGGACTGGCAGTTTTCCATAGACCTGGTGAAACAGCTGAAGTTCCCACGGCACATTGCCACGACCACCCTGAGGCCAGATATCCTCCTGGTCTCAGAGGGGACCAAAAACATCGTCTTGTTGGAACTGACTGTGCCGTGGGAGGACCGTCTGGAGGAGGCCCACGAGAGGAAGATGGCCAAGTATGAAGAACTGGTCATAGACTGCCGCAAGCAGGGCTGGAAGGCAAGATGTATGCCCATCGAGGTTGGCTGCAGAGATTTTGCAGGGCAATCGCTCTACAAAGCCTTGAGTGCACTGGGCATCAACGGAGTGGCGAGGAGAAAGGCCATCAAGAACACCACAGAGGCAGCGGAGAAGGCCTCGAGATGGCTCTGGATCAGGAGAGGAGGTCCATGGGGAGGAGCGAATGCCACCTGAACACAAGTCGTGGTCTGATCAACCACGGCTGGGTCGTCTGGGTGAGGGTGTCTGATGTTGAAAGACCCGAAACACCCAATGGCCCCAGGTTACATCACTGATGATGTGTTCAGGAGCATCTATCGATGTATTTGTATCAACCTGCCGTTAGCGTTACAAGCCGCTAAGAGACGTCCCGAGCTCCGACTACGTACATTCTACATACTTACCACGAATTTGATTTTTTTTTAAAACTCTGGAGAGCTCTTGGGTAAACTCGTATAGTGGGACAGGCCCTTTAGCATATGGGAGGACCATTCAGTAGTCTGATAACGGTGGGGAAGAAGCCGGCCCTGAATTTGATGGTTACATTCTTTCAAACTTTTAGTATCTTTTGCCCGAAGAAAAGTGGAGAAGAAGGAATGACTAGATTGTAAATGTTCTTGATTATGTTGGGCTGCTTTCCTTGCGTTGTGTCTATAGAGTGCTTTTATACAGATTCCACACAGTCCCACTCTATCATGCATCTTCAATTAGTTTAGAAGAATGAGAACAAATGTCATTAAAATGTAAAGATATTTTATGGGGCTTGACAAGGGAGATATTAAGCTAATGTTTCCCTTATCTGGGGAGTCTAGAATGAGAGAAGAGTGGGAATTGGTGTGATGGTCCCTATGGGTATTCAGAACAGAGAATAAATCTCTTCAACCAAATAGTGGTGAATCCGCAGGAGTTTTTAGGATTTTCCGTGTTTTTATTCCTAAATTCCTAACTACTTGTCCCAATCCCAGGACTATTGAAGCAGCAACAGCAGTTTATGATGGCAGCTGACTGACATAAATGCCTGGTTACCTAGTATTACCGATGATTCGTTAATTGTTTCATTGATTAGTGTATATTTATTTCAATGTTGTTGCATTTATGGGCCTTAAAAACCGAGATAAATTGGAATATCTTTGTTCTTTCACCAACACATGGGACAATGCTTGAATCCTGACTCTTGACTCATGATGCATCTCCTGTAGGCAACAGAGTAATAATGTTTTTAAGAAGGAACTGCAGATGCTGAAAAATCGAAGGTACACAAAAATGCTGGAGAAACTCAGCGGGTGCAGCAGCATCTATGGAGCGAAGGAAATAGGCAACGTTTCGGCCCGAAACATTGCCTATTTCCTTCGCTCCATAGATGCTGCAGCACCCGCTGAGTTTCTCCAGCATTTTTGTGTTCCAACAGAGTAATAATGACTGGTTAATCTGACAAAGGGCTGTGGAGAGATAGCTATTGACCACACACACACACACCCGGGAGGTCTCTTAGTCTTCGAACTTTACATCAATTTGAATGAGCAGATTGCGGTCTTCTTATTAATAGGATCAGTGTTAGGATATTGGGAAGGTTTTGAAAGACAAAACAAGTGTCAACCCGGCCACGTCCTCTTCCCCCCCTCTCCCAGCAGGCAAGAGGTGTGAACTGTGGAAACGCACACTTCCAGATTCAGGGACAGTTTCTTCCCAGCTGTTTTCAGGCAACTGAACCATCCTACCAACAACTGGAGAGCGTTCCTGAATTACCATCTACCCCATTGAAGACCCGTAGACTATCTTTAATCAGACTTTACTGGACTTTATCTTGCACCAAACATCATCCCCTTTATCATGTATCTGTATAATAGAGTTTCCTTACAGCGCTAGGGACCCGGGTTCGATCCTGACGTACGGAGGTTGTATTTTCTGCCCGTGACCTGCATGGGATTTCTCTGGGATCTCTGGTTTCCTCCCACAATCCAAAGACATCTTGGTTTGTAATATAATTGGCTTGGTAAAATTGTAAATTGTCCCTGGTGTGTACGATAGCGTTGGTGTACGGGATGATCGCTGGTCGGCGCAGACTCGGTGGGTCGAAGGGCATGTTTCCACGTTGTATCTCTACACTAAACTACAGATATATTTCAGCTGCATTTTGGTTCCTGCTGTGTTCCTGAGATGTTTATCTTGATGCATTCAGGATGAAGGGCACTGCCAAGATTCAGAATGGCCCAGAGTTCTACTCCCTATTTGCAGTGGTGCTAATGGACACACTGTGGCATTTGCAGAATTCATCTTTTCTCTGGATTAGAGAATTATGCAATAGAATTCAGACAGGAACTACAGTAAAAGCGTTCATATTTTGTGAGTAGCATTCGAGACGGATAAAATTCAAATTCATTACTTTTGGAACCTGTCATTTGAGGTTGGTCTTTGATTTTTTTTAAAAGAGACACTTGGACGGGTACATGCATAGAGAAGGTTTGAGGGATATGGGGCAAATGCAAGCAAATGGGACTAGTTTGGATATCAGGAGAAGTTGGGCGGAATGGCCTGTTTCTATGCTGTTCGGCTCTATGAGGTCCCCAACCCAATGGGTAACTCATTGCAGCAGAAGCACTGCAGCGGCTCTAGAGAACTGCAGTGGGGTCGCGCAGCAGCGCAGCTGGTAGTACCGCTGTCTCACAGAGCAGAGATCAATTCTGACCCCGGCTTCTGTCTGTGTGGAGTTTGCACGTTGCCCCTGTGACCACGTGGGTTTCCTCCGGGTGCTCTACAGCTGCGCTACTGTGCCACCCTAATATTTCTCCCATATTTTTTCCTATTTATTCCACTTTCTTGGCTGCCCACCTTCAGCGTGGCTTATTAGATGAGCATACGTTTGCTTTCCAACCTTCCACTTCGATTTACAGCCTCAGTTATTTAGCTCCAACCTCCCCTCCGTTGAGGTGGTGACCGTGCATTGTCTAAATCGGACCGCTTGGGCAACATAATTAGTGAAAGCTCCTAGTGTTTTATTGACGGCTGTCGCATTCAGAATCAATCTGTCGCAATTTTAAATGTGTAGCATTACAGCCTCAGTCCTGAAGCGCCTCGGCACCAGGGGTGGAGATTATTAGCGTAACTGTGTGCAAGCTGCGTTTAACCCCTTCAGTGCTGCCACTGCCAGGTTGTATCTGTTCAGCCGTGGAGGCAGACAGGCAAAACCATCTGTTTTTGCAGTGGTTTGAATCCATGGAGGTAACGCAAACAGAGACGTGGCCTTTTGTAAACGTAGACAAGCTGGTTGTTGAAATGGATCTTTGATCGGCTTTACCTTGCACTCAACGTTATTCCCTCAACGTGTATCTATACACTGTAAATGGCTCGATTGGGATCATGTATTGTCTTTCTGCTGACTGGTTAGCACACAACAAAGGTTTTTCACTGTACTTCGGTACATGCGACAATAGACCTGCCAGAACTGAACTCAACTGGAGAACTGTGTGGGGAAATTAGTTTCCGTTTTAGGTTTAGACATACAGTGTGGAAACAGGCCCTTCAGCCCACTGATCAGCAATCACCCATGCACTAGTTCTGTTTTACATAATAATGTGCAGAATCATGAGAGGAATAGATCGGGTAGATACATTAGTCTCTTGCCCAGAGTAGGCGAATCGAGAACCAGGGGGCATAGGTTTAAGGTGGGAGGGGAAAGATTTAATAGGGTCCTGAGGGGTATCTTTTACACACAGAGGGTGGTGGGTGTATGGAACGAGCTGCAAGAGGTGGTGGTTGACGCAGGGACTATCGCAACTTTCAAGAAACATTTGGACAGGTACATGAATGGGACAGAATAAGAGGGCAATGGGACAGAATAAGAGGGTTATGGGCCAAACGCAGGCAGGTGGGACTAGTGGAGCTGGGAACATGTTGGTTGTTGAGGGCAAGTTGGGCCAAAGGGCCTGTTTCCACACTGTATGACTATGACTATACTCGGGCCAATTTACAGAAGCCAATTAACCTACAAACCTGTAGGTCTTTGGAGCATGGGAGAACACCAGAGCACCCAGTGATAAAACACACCCAGTCAGAGGGAAAACGTACAAACTCCATACAGGCATCACCCGCCTTTGCTGTAAGGCAGCAACTCTACCGCTGCGCCGCCATGCCGCCCCAGATCCCTTCTCCGGGGGTTCCCTGAAACAGATCAGCCATCTAGAACAGGGGCAAACAAAAAATAACTCACTTCGAGGTTACTGGTGGTGGAAACCCAGTTATTTAATGTGTACCAGTCTCAGATCAATGGAATACAGAACAGTACAGCATAGGAACAGGCCCTTCAGCTCACAATGTGTGTGCCAAACATTGCCTGTGCCATGATAAACTAATCGTCTCTGCCTGCGTGTGATCCATATCCCTCCATCCCTTGACTATTCATGTGCCTATCTCAAATATATCACGGTTGTGTTTACTTCCACCACCTTCCCCGGCAGCACGTTCCAGGCACCCACCACTCTCGGTGTAAAAAACCTCTTTTAAACTCTCCCCCTTTCACCCTCAAGCTATTTCCTCCAGACTTTGCCATTTCCATCATGGGAAAAATATACTGCTTCGCCACCCTATCTACGCCTCATATACTTTTTCCAGGTCCCCCCTCAACCTGCAATCCTCCGGAGAATACCATTTAAATAATTTGTCCTGAAGTAAGTGAACATGATTTGGACGAGGTAGAAATCCAAACCTTCGATACAAATCTGGCCTGGATTTTCAGAGGATCCAGAGGATTTTCAAATCCCAACATAGCAGAGTTGGAATTCAAGGACCATGGACATCCCGGTCATTTCCTTTTCTCTAATCTCACTTCGCCCAACACCTCCGCTCAGTTCGCACTAACCAACCTGATCTCCCGGTGGCACAGCACTTCACTCCCCCTCCCATTCCGAATTCAAGCTCCCTGTCCTGGGCCTCCTCCATGGCCAGAGTGAGTCCCACCGCAGATTGGAGGAGCAGCACCTCATATTTCGCTTGGGCAGTTTTCACCCCAGTGGTATGAACATTGACTTCTCCAATTTCAGGTAGTCCTTGCTTTCTCCCTCCTTCCTCTACCCTTCTCAGCTCTCCCACAGCCCACTGTCTCCACCTCTTCCTTTCTTCTCCACCCCCCCCCCCCCCACCTCCACATCAGTCTGAAGGAGCGTCTCGACCCGAAACGTCTCCTATTCCTTCACTCTATAGATGCTGCTTCACCCGCTGAGTTTCTCCAGCATTTTTGTCTACCTTCGTACAGGAGATAGAGCAGCTGAAATGCACGTACCATTGGATTCAGGATCAGCTTCATCCCTGATGTTATCAGACTACTGAATGGTCCTCCAATAAGCTAGGTCCATCCAGATTCAGGGACAGTTTCTTCCCAGCTGCTATCAGGCAACTGAATCCTCCTACCACAACCAGAGAGCAGTGCTGAACTACTGTCTACCTCAGTGGTGACCATTGGACGATTCTTGATCTACATTCCACCGCAGGCGGACACCGACATGGCACTATCGGCCCTACACGATGTGCTATGTCAACATCAAAACAAGTACCCGGATACGGCTATGGTGGTGGCTGGAGATTTAAATAAATCAAATCTCAAGAAGGTCATGCCGAACTTCTACCAACACATCACGTGTGCCACCAGGGGGGAGAGAACTTTGGACCACTGCTACACACCGTTCAGGAAAGGCTACAAGGCCGTTTCACTCCCTCCCCTAGGAAAATCTGACCACGCTGCCATTTTCCTGTTGCCGGAGTATAAACAGAGGATAGTTCGGGAAGCGGTAGAGACGAGGGACGTAAAGCGGTGGTCCGACCAGTCAGAGGCCATGCTGCAAGATGCACTGAGTGATGTCGACTGGAATATGTTCGAAGCAAGTTCCAGTGACGTCAGTGAGTTCGCGGAAGCAGTCACGGACTTCATCGCAACAGTAACCGACAACATCGTCCCCACGGTAAGGGTAAGCACCTTTCCGAACCAAAAACCCTGGGTAGACAGGTCTGTTCGTGTGGCCCTGAATGTTCGCACCGCTGCCTACAACTCGGGCCTGGCATCAGGAAACATGGACGTCTACAAGGCAGAGTCCTACCGACTGCGAAGGGCGGTGAAGGACGCAAAGAGAAGGTACAGAGACAAGATGGAGTTACAGATGGAGCAGCAGGACACCAGAAGCCTGTGGCAGGGGCTACGGATTGTAACCAACTACCGGAGCACCCCTCCCTCATCCGCAAGTGCCGGCACCTCCCTAGCTGATGAACTGAACTCCTTTTACGCTCGTTTCGAGATGGGCAACACCACTCCAGGTCTGCCGACTATCGACAATACCGCCAGCGGGCTGGCTACCGAAGCTGAAGGGAGGAATGGGCACACATTCTCGCTGTCCGAGCACGACGTGAGGAGGGCTCTGACACGGGTGAACACGAGAAAAGCTGCAGGCCCCGATGGCATCTCGGGGCGAGTACTCAAGTCCTGTGCTACGCAGCTAGCTCCAGTGCTCACTACATTATTCAACCTCTCCCTGGACAAGTCCGTTGTCCCTGCCTGCTTCAAAAAATCCATCATTGTACCGGTACCAACAAATGCCTCCCCAGCCTGTCTGAATGACTACCGTCCGGTGGCCCTTACCTCGGTAGTCATGAAATGCTTTGAGAGGCTGGTGAAGAAACACATCTGCTCCTTCCTCCCTCGGAACATGGACCCGTTGCAGTTCGCATACCGTCCGAACAGATCCACGGACGATGCGGTCTCCCAGGTCTTGCACACCGCTCTCTCCCATCTGGACAGCCAGAAGGGGGGCTACGTGAGGATGCTGTTCATAGACTACAGTTCAGCCTTCAACACGATAGTCCCCACCAGACTGGCCGGGAAGCTAATGGAATTGGGGCTCAACACCTCCCTGTGTGCCTGGGTCCTGGACTTTCTCACCGCCAGGCCCCAGGTAGTCAAGATGGGAGGGAATACATCGAAGTCCCTCACCCTGAGCACAGGATCACCCCAGGGTTGTGTCCTCAGCCCCCTATTGTACTCCCTGTACACACATGACTGTGTGGCTAGGTTCAGCTCCAACTCAATAATTAAGTTTGCTGATGACACTGTGGTGGTGGGCCTGATCTCAGACAACGACGAGAAGGCCTACCAGGAGGAGGTGGCTGGTCTAGCACTCTGGTGCCAGGATAACAGCCTCCTCTTGAACATCAAAAAAACGGAGCTGATCATGGACTTTAGGAGGGCACATCATCCGAGGACGTACACTCCATTGAGGATAAATGGGGATCCTGTGGATAGGGTGAACTGTTTTAAATATCTGGGAGTCCACATCTCCGAGGATATGACATGGGCATCACACGCCTCAGCACTCGTGAGTAAGGCAAGGCAGCGCCTTTACCACCTCAGGCAATTGAGGAAATTCAGAGTGTCTCCGAGGATCCTCCAGTGCTTCTACGCAGCGGCGGTGGAAAGCATCTTGTCCGGGAACATTACCATCTGGTTTGGGAATTGCTCTGTCAAGGACAAGAAGGCTCTGCAGAGAGTAGTGCGTTCAGCCGAACGCACTATGGGAACTTCACTTGCCCCCCTGCAGGTACTATACATCAGGAGGTGCAACTCCAGAGCCAACAATATCATGAGAGACCCCTTCCACCCCTGCAACGGACTGTTCCAGCTGCTACGGTCAGGCAAACGCCTCCGTTGCCATGCGGTGAGCACGGAGAGGTTGAGAAGGAGTTTCTTCCCAGAGGCCATTCGGACTGTAAACGCCTATCTCACCAGGGACTTACTCTACTGAACGTTTTTCCTTCCATTATTTATTATGTAAAAGAATATGTGTGTTATGATTGTGTTTATAGTTTGTTTGGTTGTTTGGTTGTTTGTCTTTTTGCACAAAAGTCCGCGAGCATTGCCACTTTCATTTCACTGCACATCTCGTATGTGTATGTGACAAATAAACTTGACTTGACTTAACTTTGCTGGCTTTACCTTGCACAAAACATTATTCCCTTATCATGTATCTATACATTGTAAATGGCTCGATTGTAACCATGTATTGTCTTTCCTCTGACTGGATCGCACACAACAAAAGCTTTTCACCGTACCTCAGTACACTTGACCATAAACTAAACTGAAATTGAAACTGCTGATTGTAGCCCCGATCATCCAACCTACCTCATTGTGGCCCAGCACTTTTTAAAATCCGCACTTTCTCTCTAACTGTAATGTTGCAATGCTGTACCACTATATTCTGCACCCTGGTGTGATTTCTCTTTGGAAAGCACCCGTTGTACTTGCGTAAGGCTTGATAGTACTCATATATGGCATGACTTGACTGGAGAGCACACAAAGCAGAGTTTTTCAATGTGTTTTTCAAGATACACCTGACAATAATGACAAAATACCAGGAATTTAAATCAGTTATTGATCTGTATTTTTTTGGAGAAAAAGCTAGTCATTAGTAACGATGGCTGCACGACTGGTAGATTGCAGTAAAAGCCTATGTGGTTCACTGATGTCCTTCAAGCCATTCTTACACAGACTGGATGAGCAATTAGGGAGTTTAGAGCAGAACAGCGGAGTTTAAACTCCAACTTAATTCTTTAATTAAAGGATGCTCGCTAAACCTCCTTGAAAAAAGTATCAGCCCTCAGCATCGAAATCCCTGACCTATAACTGGGCACGGTGGCGCTGCAGTAGAGTTGCTGCCTAATGCCCCTGTCCCACTTAGGAAACCTGAACGGAAACCTCTGGAGACTTTGTGCCCCACCCAAGGTTTCCGTGCGGTTCCCGGAGGTTTTTGTCAGTCTCTCTACCTGCTTCCACTACCTGCAACCTCCGGCAACCACCTGCAACCTCCGGGAACCGCACGGAAACCTTGGGTGGGGCGCAAAGTCTCCAGAGGTTTCCGCTCAGGTTTCCTAAGTGGGACAGGGGCATTACAGCGCGAGACCCCGGTTCGATCCTGACTACGGGTTCCGTCTGTACTTAGTTTGTACGTTCTTCCTGTGACCACGTGGGTTTTCTCCAGGTGCTCCGCTTTCCTTCCCAAAACTCCAAAGACGTACAGGTTTGTAAGTTAATTGGCTTTGATAAAATTGTAAATTGCCCCTAGTGTGTGTAGGGTGGCGCTAGTGTGCGGAGTGATCGCTGTCCGGCACAGACTTGCCTGTTTCTATGCTGTGTCTCTAAAGTCTAAGAGTCTAAAGACTAAACAGCAAGTAGGAGATGGGGAATGGTGGTGGGCTTGGATGGGGAGACAGTCGGAACCCTTTTCCTCCCAATGGTGGAAGTGTTAAAGACTAGAGGAAATAGCTTCAAGGTGAGAGGGGCACCAACCAGAGGTGGCGAGCGGGGCAAGTATTTTACATAGAGGATGATGGATGAATGGAACGTACTGCCAGGGGTGATGGTGGAGGCAGGTAGGATAGTGGCATTTAAAAGGCTTTCAGATAGGCACATGGATATGCAGGGAATGGAGGGATGTGGATCACGTACAGGCATAGTGTGGGAGACATTAAGCTTAAGTCAGTATATTATAGCCATTTTAAATATTTTAATCTTTGTCTGTATTTTAGTAGGTGGGATTTGATATGAAGTAGGGGTGCGTTCTTTTGTTAGAGGAACCTCGCGCAGACTCGCAGACTAGAAGTTTGAGTCGGAGTATGAGGGGAAATAGTTTTCTACCATGATCACGACACGCATGTTACGAGACGACATACCTTTTTCAGTATTAGCTTTTATGTGACTGAGACGACGTGAATGGAACAGCGATTAAGATCGGAAAGTTTTGAGTTACTTCTTTGTTTTGTATTACTTCAATACATGACTAACTAATCAAGAAACGACGTCTGGAAGATTCACCTTTGTTGTCTTGTGTGTGTCATGAGTGCGTTAGGCTATACCTTCAAATCATTTCCGATAATTAATGGCCATCGAAATTGGATTTTGAGAACGTTGTAAAAACTGCCACTTGGCATCATGTTATGGTGGGCCGGAGGGCCTGTTCCTGCGCGGTATTGTTCAATGATCTAAACGCTCTTTGTCTGCAGTGGGAAAAGTGCACCGCCTACTTATCAAGCACCCACCTGCCCTGCCTCACCTGTAACCTTATCAGCCCCTTCAGAACTGGAATTGTTCTCAACCACGGGACTTTCATTTGAAATAAAATGAGTAGAAAACTACTTGTTCTTTTTCTTAAGATGCATTTAGTTCACCACAGGTTTGAAAAAGTTTGGAAGAGTTTAGATGTTGCCTGATGTGTTGAGTTCCCCCCAGCTGTCTGTTTTTCAATCCAGATTCCGGTACCTGCAGTCTCTTGTGTCTTTAGTTTAGTTTAGAGATACAGCGTGGAAACGGGCCCTTCAGCCCAAAGAGTCCACACCGACCATTGACCACACGCTCCCACTTATTACATTTTCTTGCAACCTGATGGTATATTTTCTATGATACATCTGTAGAAGTGTGCAGGAGTCATTGGGGACATGCCGAATTTCCTCAATTTTCTTGATGCTTTCAAGAGAGAGTTGTATTTAACTCTCTGGGCTAACAGAAGCAGGAACGGGGTACTGATTTTGGATGATCAGCCATGATCATATTGAATGGTGGTGCTGGCTCGAGGGGCCAAATGGCCTACTCCTCCACCTATTTTCTACACTTCTATGTTTCTCAGAATGTAGAGTCATTGGCGTGCCTTCTTGGCTGATGCATCAAGGTGGTTGGTCCAGGACGGATTGTTGGTAATATTAACACCAGGGTACTCGAAGTTCTCAACCACTTCCATTTTGGCACTCTTGATGCCGATTTGTAAATCAATGTAAAGTTGTGAAAGTTGAATGCAGTTCAGGCTGTGTTGAAACTGGCTCTTGTCATTGTAATTCAGTTTGTGTTGATGTGATTCAATATAAAATGGATATCTCTCTCTCCGAAGATGGCAGATGAACAATGTTGGGAGCCGACAGCCTTCTTGAAATGGCAAATTAAGATCGAAGCCTATTTATGCATAGCAGCAAATTCTCACACTTTTTCAATGACCTCGACAATTAATCATTTGTCAGCTCTGAGCCGACAGCAAAAGGAGAAAATATCCATGGACTCGAAAGAAGCAATGTTGGAGATACTCGATGGGTCAGTTAACATCTTTGGAGAAAGCAACATTTAGTTTTGTTTAGTTTAGAGATACGGCACTTCCACCCACCGAGTCCGCACCGACCAGCGATCCCCGCACACCAACGCTATCCTACGCACACACTAGGGACAATTTTTATCAAAGCTAATTAGCCTACAAAAGTAATCGTCTTTGGAGTGTGAGAGGAAACCGGAGCACCCGGAGAAAACCCACGCAGGTCAGGGGGAGAACCTGCAAACTCCGTACAGACAAGCATCCATAGTGAGGTTCGAACTCAGACAGCTGGAGCTGTGAGGCAGCAACTCTACCACAGCGCCACTGTGCCCCCAACTGTTAAGCATTTATTGTCATAGGCGCACCTCTACACGGCAGAAACATAGACATAGAAAATAGGTGCAGGAGTAGGCCATCCAGCCCTTCGAGCCTGCACTGCCATTCAATATGATCATGGCTGATCATCCAACTCAGTATCCTGTACCTGCCTTCTCTCCATACCCCCTGATCCCTTTAGCCACAAGGGCCACATCTAACTCCCTCTTAAATATAGCCAATGAACTGGCCTCAACTACCTTCTGTGGCAGAGAATTCCAGAGATTCACCACTCTCTGTGTGAAAAATGTTTTCCTCATCTCAAACCCAGAAGGTCGCCCCCGGCGTGCCATGGCCATACCCGACAACGTGGGTTTTCTCCGGCTCGCCCGCCCAGTCAGGAGGGAGTCGGAACAGAGGGCCGTTAAGCAGGCCGGCTGCAAGTGGAACTGCAGATGCTGATTTACAACAAAAAAGACACAAAATGCTGGAGTAACTCGGCGGGCCAAGCAACGACTGCCTAATCAACTGAGCTGCTTCAGCACGTTGTGTCTTTTTTCCTATAAAGCTGCATTATGTCTTCCTGACACATATACTCCGATATGTAAGTGAAATAATAATTAGGGAACACAACAAAGTGCTATTATTATTTCTTGCTGAAAGAATTAGATAGAACTGCAGGGAGGTTATATTTCAGTAACATGGAGCATTGGTGAGACCATGTTTGAGACTGGAGACATCTGGATTGCAACCGTGTAGTCTTTTTTTGACTGGATAGCATGCAACAAAAAGTTTTTTCCACTGTACCTCAGTATACGTGACAATAATAGCCTAAACTAAAAAAAAATGCTCCAGAGTAACGAACCCAAGTTTGTCTAACCTCTTCCTGTAGCTAATGGCCTCTATTCCAGGCAGCATTCTGGTACGAATATTATTGATTTCTCTAATATGAAATAACCCCTGCATTCCCTCTCATTCCATCCCTCCCCCACCCAAGTCGTCTTGTTGAATCTCATTATCTGTACTCGATCTCACCCAGCAAACAGCTAACAGTGTTCAAAAAGGAACTGCAGATGCTGGAATATCGAAGGTACACAAAATTGCTGGGGAAACTCAGCGGGTGCAGCAGCATCTATGGAGCGAAGGAAATAGGCAACGTTTCGGGACGAAATCCTTCTTACAGCTAACAGTGTCCTGATTCTTATACCATCATTACTTTTTTGCATATCTTTCATTTGTTCTATATTTCTCTACATCATATCTATATCTCTCGTTCCCCCCCCCCCCCCCCCAGACTCTCAGTCCGAAGAAGGGTCTCGACCCGAAATGTCACTTATTCCTATTCACCAGAGATGCTGTCTGACCCGCTGAGTAACTCCAGCCTTTTGTGTCGAGCATTCTGGTAAATCTGTTCTGCACCCTCTTCACATCCTTCACATCCTTCCTGCAATCGGGCAACCAAGAATTGCGCACAATACTCCAAATATAACCCAACCAAAGTATTATTCAGTATTCAGTATTTATTTAATATCATTTTCACTGAGTACTTGCATACACAGAGGAAACGGAAAAACGTTACTCGATCAGTTTCCATTCAGTGTAGTTAATAAAAAAAGGATAAATACAAAGGGCTTTAAAAACAAATTAAAATTACCATGTCTAAAACAAAAAGTAGGCCTAAAATTTACAATAGAATAAAAATTCAAAGTATGGACGAGGTTGCATGTGTTTGTGAACGATATTTGGGGAGGGGACACAGTCCGTTCATCAGTCTTATTGCCTGGGAAGAAGCTGTGGAGCATCCTGCTGGTTTTGCAGCTGATGCTCCTGTACCTCTTCCCAGATGGCAGAATAGAGAAGATGTGGTTATTAAGCAGCGACATGACAGCCTGACTCTTGCTTGCATCTACTGAGTGCCCAGACCGATGAAGGCAAGCAAGCACACCGTATGCCTTCTTTACCACTCGACCCACCTGAGTTGCCACTTTCAGGGGATTCAGTCCATAACTTTGCTTCTCTCTCCACTTAATGTCATAAGGCCGTAAGTAAGAGGAGCAGAATTAGGCCATTTGGCCCATCAAGTCTACTCCACCATTCATGGCTGATCTCTCTCCCTCCTAATCACAATCTCCTGCCGACCCCCCATAACCCCTGACACCCGTACTAATCAAGAATATATCTATCTCTGCTTTAAAAATATCCACAGACTTATGTTGCAAATAATTAGTAAGATTAAACGAGAACTTACCAGTTTGAAGTTTGATCTGTATTTTATGAGGAGTTACGATGAGGGATTACGTGAAGAACCCCGCCACGACGCATGCGTATCATTCTTCAAAGCAGCTGTGTGAAATCACAGATAACTGTAATGACTAAACATAATAAGATTAGAGAAGAGATACCAGTTAAGTATATGATCAAGGGTGGGAGCGGAGGGCACGTAATCCCTCATCGTAACTCCTCATAAAATACAGATCAAACTTCAAACTGGTAAGTTCTCGTTTAATCTTACTATTTTACTTCGGAGTCACGTGAGTGACTACGTGAAGATTTTAAAGCTCTGTGATTTCATGCCGTGGAAACGAGTCCATGCATCACGTCTGCCTTGATGACTGTAGGAGGAATTGTGTTAACATAATTTGGACATGAATTCAACATTGAAATCATAAAATTTGTTAACACAAAATAATAACACTTTTTATGGGTTTAAATTAATTTACAGAACTTAAAATTGTTTCTGCAAACGTTCCAGGTTTCATTACTGGTTTGTTGTAAAATAATTGGAATGTTTTTTCCCCAGACCATCCTGCTGCCTTGAGGATTTGGTCCATTGGTACATCCAACTGTATCGCTGCCGATGTAGCTGCAGCCCTGGTGGAATGAGATTTAAAAATATTAGTATCCACCCGCAGCCTGTGTTAGCACCTGTTTCAGCCATCTTGAGATGGTCTGGACCGTCACTCTTTTGTGTGGTTGCTTGTGGCTGACCAAAAGTGCCTTCTCATTGCCTCTTAGGATTTTCGTTGTCTCCATGTATAACGACAGATGTCTTACTATACAGAGACGGTCATCTGTTGGGTATGACCTAAATTGTATATTGAGGCCTGCTGATCCCTGTCTGTTCTGCTTTACTAACTCATAGATATGAAACGTAATATTTTCTGTTGAGGAAGTCATGTTGTCCAGTCTTAGTTTATGCAGTGACTGTACCCTCTGTGCCGTGACCAATGCCATTAGCATGACTGTTTTTAATGTCAGTCTGTGTAGGGACAGAGCTGTTGCTGGAGACCAATTCCTGAGCATCTTCAGGACAATACTTACATCCCATATTTGGGAGTACCTGGTTCTTGGGGGATTAGTATTAAAAATTCCCCTCATAAGTTTTGTTACCAGTGGGTAAGTCCCAACAGAGTAACGCTCTGTCCCCTGCCATAGGGAAGTCGATAGGGCACTTCTGGCGCAGTTGATGGCATTGTAACTGAGCCCCTCATCATAGTGGAGGACTGCCAGATATTCCAGAACAGACGGGATGTTCATGTCTCTGTAGGTGATGTTGTTTTTATGGCAGTACATCTCCCACTTCCTGATATAGACCAGATACTGTTTTTTGGTTGACTGTCTTTGGGCCGCCGAGATCATGTTCACTGTTCGGTCCGTCAATCCCAGTTGTAGTAGAGGTGTTTTTAAACTCTACAAATTAATAAGTTCAAATGTTTATGGCATGGGTGGCTATCCCTTGTTACGGGATGTAGCAATAAATCTGGTCTATGTGGGATGGTGATACATGGTTCTAATACCATGTTTAATACCACTGGGAACCATGGTTGAGTAGGCCAATCGGGTACTACCAAAATACCAGACGCAGAGTCTTGTTGTATTTTCCTTAATACCCGACTGATGGGGCAGAAAGGAGGGAATGCGTAAATAAACAATTTCCCCCCAATGCAGCGAAAATGCATCTGTCGCCGCTGCCCCAGGGTCTGGTTCCCATGAAACATAATTTGATAACTGGTGGTTAAGTCTGGATGCGAATAGATCGATATCTGGTGTTCCATATTTTGCTGTAATATCAGCAAATACTTTTTTATTCAACATCCATTCGGTGTTTTCATTAAATTTGCGTGACCTGGTGTCTGCCACTAAATTTAGTCTCCCTGGTAGGTAAGTGGCTGATATCCAAATATCTCTCTGGATACACCATTGCCAAATTGTATTAGCCAGATTGTCACATGATGTCGATTTGTTTCCACCCATGTGGTTAATGTATGCTACCACGGTGGTATTGTCTATCTGTAGTCTAACATGCTGGTGATATGACCCAGTACAATATGACTTTAGGCCATGGAATGCACCCAACATTTCCAGGTAGTTTATGTCCAGTGTGAGTAATAATGATGCCTCCTGAGCAGTCCATCTACCTCCACAGCTGGTGATGGTATTGGTGGCTCCCCACCCAAGTGCACTGGCATCAGTTTGTAGTACCATGGAAGGGTTACTGACAATGATTGGATTGGAACAAAGCCAGATCTATCCACCATTTTAGTTCCTTTTTAGCTTTGATTGGTAGTTTCATAGGTCTGTCAAAGTGACCTGCATTAATTTTGAGTGCTTGTATTTTTGCTCTCTGTAAGTTTTGGTAATGTAGAGGTCCAAATTGTGTGGCTGGAAAGGCAGCCACCATTTTGCCAATTACTTTTGCTACCAATCTGATGGATGGTTTGCTGATGTCAATGAGGTTATTGCAAGCCTCTATTAAATCTCTAGCCTTTCCCTTAGGCAGAGTCACCGACATGTGAACTGAGTCAATGGTGAACCCCAAATAGTCCATAGTAGTGGAAGGCGTTAGTTTAGATTTAACTGGATGGATAATAAATCCCAGTTTTTCCCAGTTTTTCAAATAACTGTTTTGTGGCTGTTACAGTTTGTTTGGCCAATTCCAAAGTTTTGCCCACAATGAGTATGTCATCTAAATATGCCATGACCATGTGTTTACGTTTCCGTAGAAACGCTAGGGCTGGTTTCAAAATTTTTGTGAACAGCATGGGGGCTGATGATAAGCCATTTGGCAGTGCTTTGCCTATCCAGTTGAATTTTAGGTAACATCTGTGGTCACCTCGTATAGGCACTGAATAGTAAGCATCTTTTAAATCGATGCTGGCCATGAAGTAACCTTTGGAAATTAATTGTTTAGCAGTAACAAAGGTTTCCATTTTGAAGTGAATATATTCAATTTTGTCAGATCTATAATGATGCGACAACCACCATCTTTTTTGTTTTTGGTAAATATATTGGACACGAATTCTAATGGTTCGTGTTGAGTTTTCTCAATTACACCTTTTACGTAAAGCCGCTCCAGTTCAGCTTGCGCTTTTGATTTTTCTTTATCAGAAAGCACGAACATTCGGTTCGGTATATGTTGAACTGGAGGGCTGTACTTGTGTATAAACTCTATTGTATATCCCTGGATACTGCTTAAGATGTAAGTATCGGTTGTTAACATGCTCCATGCATTCAGAAAATAGTGTAATCTCCCCCCAACCTCCATGCTCCCTGTATTTTGTAGGGAACCTGACCCACCTACCTCCATAGTTACCAGTGGCAGGTTTACTTCTTTTTTGTAGGTTCTTCGCTGCTGTTGTTGCGCTGGTGTCTGGATTTTCGGTTTGGTTGACGTTGGAGGTCCCCGCATCTTCCAAGAAGGCTGGCCTGGGCCATGGCCTAAAAAGACTCATGTTTTGAGTACTGGGCCTTCGAGCTTTCACCAGTTCTGCTGGTGGGTGCGTAGGGGTGCTGTCTTTGGCTGTAGTGGGTTTTTGTTGGAGTCCCTTTTATTAGTCCCAGGGTTTTTGCTTCCTCATCGAGCTCCTTGACTTGCTTCGATAGGTTGCCTCCAAACAATAGTATTGGTGGTTTTGTGGTCCCAGGTTTGCACAGTCCCTGCACCCCTTGCACACTTGTCTTTCCTTCTGCGGACCCCTCTTCCAGGTCAGCCCAGAACTGACCCGCAGTGCTCCACTCTGATGAGGTAGAAGCACTGTGCAGCCCTTCAAGAGGTACTGCTGTGGGTTTATCATAGGGCCCACAGTGACCCAACTCCATCTCCCGGAGTCTGTCACGTTGGAGCAAATGCTCCACACACCGCTCCATCCGGCTCCAGCGCTCTCGGTCGCTGGCCGCCCGCGGTTGTTCAAAGTCGGACTCCTCTGAGTCCATGACCTTGTTTGTTTTGTGTCTAGCCTTACCGCCCGGCCGCGTGGATCTGGCCGGTGCGGAGGCGACATCGGGCACAGCTGATCCCACTATCGGTGATCCGAGTGCCGCTGGCTGCTGCTGGCTGCCCGCTGCTCCGCGGTCCTCCCTCACCAGCTTTGTCGCAGCCCTCCGTTGCGGTGGCGACATCGGGCACAGCTGATCCCATTATAGGTGATTCAAGTGCCGCTGGCCGCTGCTAGCCCACCAGCTTTGTCGCAGCCCGTTGGTTTCTCCACCTGTAATCAGCATGGGAAAACACAAAAAGACCGCAGCTCTTACCTGCAGGTCCTGCGTTTAAATTGTCGCTACGGGGGAACGTCGTTTCACCCCGCCTCCTGCCGTTTTCGACTTGTCAAAAGTCGACGGCCCCATTTGAATAGTCTCCCGCCCGGCCGTGGTGTTCTGGCCGGCGCGGGACCAAAAGTCGGCACAGCTGATCCCTTACGGGGCTTGTGCCTTCAGCTGCTGCTGGCTCCCGCAACTTTGCGGTCCTCCCCAGCCAGCTTCACTCGCAGCACTTGTGGACACTATTTTGTCCAGCTTCCCCCCCTGTGTAAAAACAGCGCGGGGACAAAAACTACCGCAGAGTAAATCACTTACCTGCAGGTCGCGGTTTCAAACTTACCGCTGCGGGGAAACGTTCCACCCCGCCTGTCGTTTCGCAAGCGTGAAAGCGATATGACATGCATGTGTCCTGGCGGGCTTCTTCATGTAGTCACTCACGTGACTCCGAAGTAAAATCCACAGGCATCAGGCATTGACCCTGACCTATGTATAGGAAGGAACTGCAGATGCTGGTCTAAACCGAAGATATACACAAAAGCTAGAGTAACTCAGCGGGCCACACAGCATCTGTCTACATCCCATATAACCATATAACCATATATCCCACAGGCTCAACTGCCTCAGAAATCTGTAGAGGCCAAGTCAGTAGGGATTTTTTAGGTACAGATAGGTAGATTTTTGATTAGTACAGGTGTCAGGGGTTTTGGGGTGAAGGCAGGAGAATGGGGTTAGGAGGGAGAGATAGATCAGCCATGATTGAATGGCGGAGTAGACTTGATGGGCTGAAAAACCTAATTCTACTCCTATCACTTATGATCTTATGATCTCTGGAGAAAAGGAATAGGTGACGTTTCCACCCGAAGCATCACCTATTTCTTTTCTCCAGAGATGCTGTCTGACCCGCTGAATTACTCCAGCTTTTTGTGTCTATCATGGCCCTGAAGTAACCTGTTTATATCATTTTCATCCAGACGTATGTCACCATAATGCTTCACAATCAGTCCAAATGGAAAACTGACTAAAATTATTACCTTGGATGAAAGAGCTTTCGATGCACCTTAAAAAAAAGGTTCAATATTGCCCAGTCTGGTGTGACAAGTGTGAAGAAAAATATAATCATAACCATACAGAAATTACACATTATTGTTGAGTATTCCGTTATTAAAATCACTAAAACATTTAACAAACTCCGTTATAAAGCTGCTACAAACTTTGTTATTAATGCATTTAGAGACCAAAATTAGTTAAATGGAAGAAATACATTGTAGATATTGCAAGCTGCAAAATTATAATCTGTACCCAGGTAGTTTTCTCTTTGCACTAGCTGTTGGACTTGGTTGTATTCATGTATGGTATGATTTGGGCTGGATAATTTAGTTTAGTTTATTGTCATGTGTAACAAGGTACAGTGATAAACTTTTGTTGCGTGCTAACCTGCCGGCAGAAAGACTACACGTGATTACAATCGAGTCATCCACAGTGTACAGATACACACAGATACATCTGTCTGGTCTTGACCCCAAACGTCACCCATTCCTTCTATCCAGAGGCGCTGCCTGTCCCACTGAGTTACTCCAGCATTTTATGGTGTTCGAATAAGGGACTCGACCCCAAACATCACCCATTCCTTCTATCCAGAGACGCTGCCTGTCCTACTTAGTTACTCCAGCATTTTGTGTCTATCTTCGGTGTAAACCATCATCTGCAATTCCTTCCTTTGTTGTCCTCCTTCGTAGCCGAAAAAGACCATGACTTCAGTGTTTTTTTGTTTGTGGTGAGTGACTGATGAGGCGGATCCGGGCCAGGAAGGCTCGCCCGCGTATGGGACACAGTTGGGTGGGTGCTGCAGTAGACGTTGAAGTGGCTCGAGCCTTGCGCGCGGCGCGTTTTCCTCTGAGCTTCTGCGGTGCGCTTCTTCTCAGCTGCGCGCGCTCCTGTGGTGATCGTGCTTCGCCCAGTTGGGCGGTACGGGTCCTGAATTCATGACTTGCGCTTGACTTGGATTAAAGTGAGGGAGAGTTGCACAAATCGTCAGCCTCACTCTCTCATCCCGGCCTATCTGGATCCAGTGGCAAGACATCGTCAAGACGGCTGGCGATGGGTCAGGAGGCAGTGGATGGCCACCAGTGTTGTGCGTGAACATTGTGCCCTAATTGCGCTCCACGACGCTTTGCTGGGTCCACCATCCTACCCGTTGGACCGCCAAATGGTGGTCTCCTCCACGTATGCCGCCGGATCCAGTCTTCACCCTTCCTGAATAAGGCAATAGCCACAAGGCAATGGCGGTTTTATCGACCTTACCGCCATGGGTGGCCCTACCAGGAGCATGGCTCCAGACAGCATCGCTCTCAGGATCTCAGGTCCACACAAGCTTCTCCACCAAGTCAAAGTGAGAATCCACGAAGAATTCCTTCCTATACACGATACAAATCCTGTCATTGTATCTCGGCACACATGACACCGTTATAGCATTACAGTTCCAGAGAAAGTTAGGATTAAAAGGATTGTAAAGGCCATATTGAGGTCAATTAAGACTAGATCCTAGTTTATGAGAAGACCCTTCAGTAGTCTGTTAATGGCAGAAAGGAAACTATAACAAAAGGAACTGCAGAAGTTAGTTTATACCAAAGATAGACACAAAATGCTGGACTAACTCAGCAGGTCAAGCAGCATCTCTGGAGAAAATGGATAGGTGATGTTTTAGGCCGAGAAGAAGGATCTCAACACAAAAAGTAATCTATCCATGTTTTCCAGAGATGTTGCCTGACCCGCTGAATTACTCCAGCATACTCCAACATCTCTGAGGATATGACATGGACATCACACGGCGCAGCACTCGTGAGTAAGGCAAGGCCTCAGGCAATTGAGGAAATTCAGAGTGTCTCCGAGGATCCTCCAGTGCTTCTACTCTGCGTCTGTGGAAAGCATCTTGTCCGGAAATATTACCATCTGGTTTGGGATTTGCTCTGCCCAGGACAAGAAGGCTCTGCAGAGAGTAGTGCGTTCGGCCGAACGCACTATGGGAACTTCACTCGCCCCCCTGCAGGAACTATACATCCGGAGGTGCAACTCCAGAGCCAATAAAATCATGGGAGACCCCTTCCACCCCTGCAACGGACTGTTCCAGCTGCTACGGTCAGGCAAACTCCTCCGTTGCCATGCTGTGAGAACGGAGAGGTTGAGAAGGAGTTTCTTCCCAGAGGCCATTCGGACTGTAAACTCCTATCTCACCAGGGACTAACTTTACTGAACCTTTTTCCTTCCGCCCACAATATTTAACGTAAAAGAATATGTGATTCTGTTTGTAGTTTGTTTGGTGGTTTGTTTGTTTGTCTTTTTGCACAAAGTCCGCGAGCATTGCCACTATTCATTTCACTGCACATCTCGTATGTGTATGTGACGAATACACTTGACTTGACTTGACATTTTGAGTCTATCGCCAGATTAGGGAGGAAGCTGTTCCTGAATATGATGGTACGTGCTTTCAAGCTTCCTTATCCTTTGCCCGACGGGAGAGGGGAGAAGAGGAAATGACCAGGTTGTGAATGGTCCTAGATTATGTTGGTTGCTTTCCTGAAGCAGCGTGAAATGTAGAGGGAGTGGATGGGAGGGGAGGCTGGTTTGTATGATGGTTCAACCTACATCCTACATCCACAACTTTCTGCAATTTCATGCAGCATTGTGTTGAGCCTTGTCTATTGTCTATTGTCTATTGCCAAACTGGGCTGTGATGCAACACGATGGGATGTTTTCTGTAGAAATTGGTAAGAGGCATTGGAGACCTAGCATGCTGTCTTAATCTATGGAAGTTGGTTAATGTGCTTTCTTGGCCACAGCCTCAAATACATTGTTGCCATAGAGGGAGTACAGAGAAGGTTCACCAGACTGATTCCTGGGATGTCAGGACTTTCATATGAAGAAAGACTGGATAGACTCGGCTTGTACTCGCTAGAATTTAGAAGATTGAGGGAGAATCGTATAGAAACTTACAAAATTCTTAAGGGGTTGGACAGGCTAAATGCAGGAAGATTGTTCCCGATGTTGGGGAAGTCCAGGACAAGGGGTCACAGTTTAAGGATAAGGGGGAAATCTTTTAGGACCGAGATGAGAAAAACATTTTTCACACAGAGAGTGGTGAATCTCTGGAATTCTCTGCCACAGAAGGTAGTTAAGGCCTGTTAATTGGCTATATTTAAGAGGGAGTTAGATGTGGCCCTTGTGGCTAAAGGGATCAGGGGGTATGGAGAGAAGGCAGGTACAGGATACTGAGTTCGATAATCAGCCATGATCATATTGAATGGCGGTGCAGGCTCGAAGGGCCGAATGGCCTACTCCTGCACCTAATTTCTATGTTTCTATGTTTCTATGTATGGTTGGTCCAGGGCAGATTGTTGGTGATATTTACACAAAGGAATTTGAAACTTTTGACCATCTCCACTTCAGCGCCATCAATCATGTATTGTCTTTCTGCTGACTGGATAGCACACTATTTAGTTTAGTTTAGAGCTACATCGCGGAAACAGGCCCTTCGGCCCACCGAGTCTGCAATGATCAGCAATCCCCGCATATTAATACTATCCTACACACACGAAGGATAATTTTTACATTTACCAAGCCACTTTACCTACATACCTGTACGTCTTTGGAGTGTGGGAGGAAACCGAAGATCTCGGAGAAAACCCAGGCAATAAAAGGCTTCTCACTGTACCTAGGTACACGTGATAATATACTAAACTGTAAACTGATTCATCTGGGGAAGATGAGGGTGAGAGGAATATTTGAAGACTAGTAAGGCTGGACTGGACTTCCCAGTGGATAAGGTGCAATGGGCAGAGAGCCATCAACTCCAACGGTTTCATGTCACTCAGTAAAAAAGCGAACATCTTTCTCTCATGCTGCCACGAAACTGGATATTGAAATCAGGAAATGAACTCGATAAATAAGTTAGAGACACAGAGGGACAGACCTTCAGTAAACTTTGTGAAGCAGAAAGAAATTATTTGACAGACTCATGAAACCAGAGATGGAGATGGAACAGGGACATTAATATATCATGGGTTTATAGTCTTGGCACTGGTCCCGCAGTAACAATAATATATTTTTTAACAAAGCTTTCTACGTCCCTGAATCTTTCTTATCAATTTATGATCTGTCATCATACAGTAGCTGCTCTAGAACTTACTGTTTAATTGTAGCTTATAACTGGGTTGAATAATTAATGACCTCTTCAGTCATTATAGAGTCATAGAGTAATCTAGTGATACAGTGTGGAAACAGGCCCTTCGGCCCAACTTGCCCACACCGGGCAACATGTCCCAGCTACAGTAGTCCCACCTGCCTGCTCTTGGTCCATATCCCTTCAATCCTGTCCTATCCATGTACCTGTCTAACTGTTTCCTAAACATTGGGATAGTCCCAGCCTCAACTACCTCATCTGGCAGCTTGTTCCATACACCCATCACCCTTTGGGTGAAAAAGTTACCCCTCGGATTCTTATCTTTTCCCCATTCACCTTGAACCTATGTCTTCTGGTCCTAGATTCCCCTACTCTGGTCAAGGGACTCTGTGCATCTACCCGATCTATTCCTCTCATGATTTTGCACACCTCTATAAGATCACCCCTCATCCTCCTGCGCTACAAGAAATAGAGACCCAGCCTACTCAACCTCTCCCTATAGCTCACACCCTCTAGTCCTGGCAACATCCTTGTAAATCTTCTCTGAACCCTTTCAAGCTTGACAATATCTTTCCTATAACATGGTGCCCAAAACTGAGCACAATATTCCATATGCGGTCTCACCAACGTCTTATACAACTGCAACATGACCTCCCAACTTCAACACTCTATACTCCGACTGATGAAGGCCAAAGTGCCAAAAGCCCTTTTGACCACCTTGTCGACCTGAGACTTGACCTTCAAGGAACCATACACCTGCATTCCCAGATCCCTCTGCTCTACAACACTCCCCAGAGGCCTACCATTTACTGTGTAGATCCTGCCCTTGTTAGACATCCCAAAAATGCAACACCTCAAACGTCTCTGTATTACATTCCATCAACCATTCCTCAGCCCACCTGGCCAATCAATCCAAATCCTGTTACAATCTTTCATAACCGTCTTCACTATCTCCAAAACCACCCACTTTTGTATCATCAGCAAACTTGCCAATCTTGCCCAGTATGTTCTCATCCAAATCATTGATGTAGATGACAAACAGTAACGGGCCCAGCACCGAACACCACTAGTCACTGACCTCCAGCCCATTGATGGTCTGATTGGAGGCTTCGGAACTTGGGTGGTCAATGCTATTTGAAAGCTACTCAATGGGTTTGAGTTGGCTTCAGGCAGCACAGTGGTGCAGCAGTAGAGTTGATGCCTTACAGCGCCAGAGACCCATGTTCTATCCTGACTATGGGTGCTTGTCTGCACGGAGTTTGTTCATTCTCCTTGTGACTGCGTGGGTTTTCCTCAGGTGCTCCGGTTTCCTCCCACACTCCAACGACATACAGGTTTGAAAGTTAATTGGCTTTGGTAAAAAGTTATAAATTGTCCCCGGTCCATAGGATAGTGCTAGCGTATGGGGGCGATCGCTGGGCGACGCAGACACGGTGGGCCAAAGGGACTGTATCTGCCCTGCATCTGTAAACCAATAAAAAATGTGTAAGTAGTTTATTGCTCGAGCCACTGATTCATGTTCTCAAACAGATATGATTCCATACATAGCGCAGGTACTGTTCTATGTTCAATATCTGCATGATGCAGATGAGATAAGTTCAACCTATTTCATCTGCCTGTGTATGATCCATATTCCCCCACCCCCTGCATATCCATATGTTTATCCAAAAGCCTCTCAAACGCCACAACCACATCTGCCTCCACCACCACCCTCGGCAACATGTTCCAGGCGCCCACCGGCACCTGTGTAAAAACCTTGTCCCATACAGCCATGATCATAACCATATAACCATATAACAATTACAGCACGGAAACAGGCCATCTCGACCCTTCTAGTCCGTGCCGAACACATAATCTCCCCTAGTCCCATATACCTGCGCTCAGACCATAACCCTCCATTCCTTTCCCATCCATATAACTATCCAATTTATTTTTAAATGATAAAAACGAACCTGCCTCCACCACCTTCACTGGAAGCTCATTCCACACAGCTACCACTCTCTGAGTAAAGAAGTTCCCCCTCATGTTACCCCTAAACTTCAGTCCCTTAATTCTCAAGTCATGTCCCCTTGTTTGAATCTTCCCTACTCTCAGTGGGAAAAGCTTTTCCACGTCAACTCTGTCTATCCCTCTCATCATTTTAAAAACCTCTATCAAGTCCCCCCTTAACCTTCTGCGCTCCAAAGAATAAAGCCCTAACTTGTTCAACCTTTCTCTGTAACTTAGTTGCTGAAACCCAGGCAACATTCTAGTAAATCTCCTCTGTACTCTCTCTATTTTGTTGACATATTGAATGGCGGTGCAGGCTCGAAGGGCCGAATGGGCTACTCCTGCACCTATTTTCTATGTTTCTATGTTTCTATCTCCTTTACATTTTGCCCCTTACAACGTAAAGCAATGCCCTCTAGTCTTTGACATTTCCAGCCTGGGGAAAGAGTACTGCCTGCCTACCTTATCTGTGCCTCTCATCATTTTACATGGAGATGACCAGAAATGGGTGGCCCAACTATCTGATTGTGGCCCAACTATCTGAGCCAAAATATGGCAAGCCTGACGAGGAAGAACTCCTTTATCCCCGCACCTAATGCCAGCACAAGCTATGCACTCGTCTATACAAGGGAGGGCAGTGCCATTAACCTAAGGCTAATGTCCAATCAGCTAAATAAAACTGTTCTTTAGATATCTGACATTATCTATTGTACTGCCATGGTACTCATGAATGAACCAACAAGATTAAACGTAATTACGCATTGATTAATTATAAACTCATCATCCTAAATACGTTCGACAACAAGGTGAAACACACACACAGCATTTATGTTCCACTTATCATTTACACTCTACTTATATTGTGCCCTATAAATTGTTTTTGAAATTTGAAATCCAGATAACATCAAACTTTGTGCTAGTTCAGAATAAACTGCACGTTAAAATATTAATAGTAAAAATGACCTATAAGGGTGACCGCACTTGTGAGACCTCATTTGGAGAGTTGTGCTCAGTTGTGGACATCCTGGTGTCGGAGACATACCGTGAAGTTGGAAAGGCCGCAGAGAAGGTTCATGAGGATTTTGCCAGGACTCACGAGCCTGAGCTATAGGGAGAGGTTGGGTGGGAAGGGATTTCATTCCTTAAAGTGCAAGAGGACTGAGGAAAGAGGTGTATACAATGAAGGCAATAGATAGGGTGAATGCACAGAGTCTTTTCACCCAGGGTAGGGGAACCAAGAACTAGAGAGCATAGATTTAAGGTAAGAGGGGAAAGATTTAATTGGAACCTGAGCGGGCAACTTAGAGAGTGGTGGATATTATGGAAGGAGTTGCCGGCGGAGGTAGCTGAGTTAGGTACAATTATAACATTTAAAATACATTTGTGCAGGTACATGGGATTGAAAAGGTTTGGTGGGATATGTGGACCAAAGGGGACTAGTTCAGGTGGGGCGTCTTGGTCGGCATGGACAAGTTGGGTCGAAGGGCCTGAGTCCGTGTTGTGTGACTCTATGACTCTAAAGGGCCTGTCCCACTGTGCGAGGTAATTCAAGAGTTCTCCCGAGTTTCCCCTGATTCTAACTCGGAGAATTACGGTAATAGCCGCTCGTGGGTACTCGGGGCTCTCGTGGACATTTTCAACATGTTGAAAAATCTTCACGAGTCTTCACGAGCTTACCGCATTTCTTGAGCACCTGCCGTTAGCATTACGAGCCGCTAAGCGACGTCCCGAGCTCCGACGTACCCGCTACGTACATTCTACGTGCTTACCACGAGTTTGATTTTTTTTTAAACTCGGGAGACCTCTTGAATTACCTCGTACAGTGGGACAGGCCCTTAAGACACCAGGTGGAAAAAACGTGAAACATAGAAAAATAGAAACATAGAAAATAGGTGCAGGAGTAGGCCATCCGGCCCTTCGAGCCTGCACCGCCATTTAATATGATCATGGCTGATCATCCAACTCAGTATCCTGTACCTGCCTTCTCTCCATATCCCCTGATACCTTTAGCCACAAGGGCCACATCTAACTCACTCTTAAATATAGCCAATGAACTGGCCTCAACTACCTTCTGTGGCAGAGAATTCCAGAGATTCACCACTCTCTGCGTGAAAAATGTTTTTCTCATCTCTGTCCTGAAAGATTTCCCCCTTATCCTTAAACTGTGACCCCTTGTTCTGGACTTCCCAAACATCGGGAACAATCTTCCTGCATCTAGCCTGTCCAACCCCTTAAGAATTTTGTAAGTTTCTATAAGACCCCCCCTCAATCTTCTAAATTCTAGCGAGTACAAGCCGAGTCTATCCAGTCTTTCTTCATATGAAAGTCCTGACAAGCCAGGAATCAGTCTGGTGAACCTTCTCTGTACTTCCTCTATGGCAAGAATGTCTTTCCTCAAATGGTTTGCTAAGGTGTCCTAACACAGAGCTAGCTAATTAAAGAGTGAAGACCATGATGTACAAACAGAAGTCAGGTTAATCCCCGTCCCCTTGCGACATTTACATCTAAAATAATAATAATAATAATAAATACTTTATTGATCCCCTCAGGGAAATTCAGATGTCCAGAAGCTCCCAATCAACAAACCCACAGATTCAAAACGAACGCAGACAGAAAATACATAAAATACAATGTGGACACTACCTGAGAGCAATAAATACTTAAAAAGACCAATAATTAACAGTTAAAAATTAATAATTGCAAAATGCATCCCCCTACAGCCTAGTGGTCCGAATTATAAAATCTAATGGCTGCAGGGGTGAAGGATCTCCTGAACCGCTCCGTTCTACAGGGCAGGGAGAGGAGCCGGTTGTTGTTCCGAGTGCTCTTTTGACTCTCCAGAATTATATGGAGGGGATGCCCGGGGTTTTTCAGGATGACCTGCACCTTGTGCCTCATACGCCTCTCAAGCACCTCCATCCCAGAGTCTACTCTCCCCTCCAGCACTGAGCCAGCTCGATTAACCAGTTTGACCAGCTTCCTATTGTTTTTTGCACTAATGCTGTTGCCCCAGCAGACAACAGCGTAGAAAATAACGCTTGCAACCACTGTGTTGTAAAAACATGTGCAGCATATCCTTACACACATTGAAGGATTTAAGCCTTCTGAGGAAAAAGAGTCTGCTCTGGCCTTTTTTGTAGAGGGAGTCAGAGTTGACAGACCAGTCCAGTTTGTTGTCAAGGTGCACTCCAAGGTATTTATATGTCTGCACCACCTCAATGACAGCCCCTGCAGCGTTGACCGGCTGAAGGGGGAGCTTGGACCTGCCAAAGTTAACCACCATCTCTTTAGTCTCTCTAAAATTCAAACCGACTATCTGCAGTCTGTAATCTAATGGAACGGGAGGCTTGGATCCATCAGCTTAAATGGACCAAACTTCTTGCTTCTGCAACATTAATCTTGAACACACTCCACTTAATACTTTAATGAAAGCAGAAATGATGTAAGAATATTCTGTGACCATTAAGTGATTGGGTCAAAACAAAATAAAATCTGGAATAAGAACAAACGGAGGATTTGAAGTCCAGTAATTGATGCTTTCAAATCACTTCCTTGGTAGAAAAGGGCAGAATTAGAGAGACCATGCTGTTTGCTATGATAAAGCACTACGAGTCCTGTAAAAATAACATGTGTAAGGTTAGGCTGGTTGCTGAGAAATTTTAAAAAAGCAGCTAACTTGTCTTTTCCTTGTTCAGGAAATCATAGAGTCATAGACATAGAGATATACAGCGTGAAAACAGGTCCTTCAGCCTAACTTGCCCACATCAGCCAACATTGACCAGCTACACTCGTCCCAAATGCCCGCGTTTGGTCCATATCCCTCCAAATCTGTCCTATCCCATTCACCTAACTGTTCCTGAAATATTGGGATAGTCCCTGCCTCAACTATCTCCTCCGGCAGCTTGTTCCATACACCCACCACCCTTTGCCAGCTGGAAAGGGTACAGAGAAGGTTTACGAGGATGTTGCCAGCAATAGAGGAGCTGAGCAATAGGGGGGAGGTTGAGTAGGCTGGGACTCTATTCCCTGGAGCGCAGGAGGATGAGGTGTATAAAATCATGGGAGGAATAGGTCGGGTAGATGTACAGAATCCCTGAGTCGATGAATCGAGGACCAGAGAACATAGTTTAAGGTGAAGAGGAAAATATTTATTAGGGGTAACTTTTCCACACATACGGTGGTGGGTGTATGGAACAAGCTGCCGGAGGAGGTAGTTGAGGCAGGGACCTCCCAAACATTTAAGAAACAGTTAGACAGGTCTCCTTCTTCTTGCATATGGCGTGCACAGCCTAAAGTTGTAGGACAACTTGTTCTATTTGATCTTATTTGATTGTGCACCCCAGGTTGATTGCATTTGTTGAAACAGGGTGGACCACGTGAAGGTTGCAACCTCCCACCCCAAGTTAGACAGGTACATGATTAGGACAGGTTTGGAGGGATATGGACCAATCACGGGCAGGTGGGACTAGTGTAGCCGGGACATGTTGGCCGGTGTGGGAGCGTTAGGCCAAAGGGCCTGTTTACATGCTGTATCACTCTATGACTATGATTTCCTGAGCAAGGAAAAGACAAGTCTGCTGCTCTTTTTTCTTCATTTCTCAGCAACCTGCCTGACCTTGCACATGTTTTTTTTAATCTTAAGTGGTACTATTGATAAAACCTAATTGGCAGTGGGATCTTAGACAATTCAGCTTTATCAGCTTATTCTTCTAACCTTTCCTTTAAATCCCATAAGAATCCCACATGGAATTGTGTTATAAACACAAACTTAAATTGGGCTGATTGTTTGTTGGCTTGTGTCCGAGTTAGCAGCCGTGCTCTCCTCCCAATGCTCCCCCTGCAATATTCTCTGCTGCCTACGGCTTGTGGCTTCAGATCCGTTAATGTTGCCCCATCACCCTCGCGACCCATGTTATCGCCTGATGCCTCCCACACTATTTGCCTCCAGCATTGTCGAGGTGGATGTAAGGATGATGTTGCAAGTGTGCGGTCTCAGCCCCTTGCTCTACCCCCTCTACACTCAGGACTGTGGCTAAACTCGGGTTCGTTCGATCCTGACCTCGGCTGCTGTCTGTGCGGAGTTCTTCCTATGACCACGTGGGTTTCCTCCAGATGCTCCGACTCCCTCCTACATCCCAAAGACGAGCGGCTTTGTGGTTTAATTGACTGCGGTGTTCAGGGAGAGCGTGCGAAAGGGCCTTTTTTCATACTGCACCTCTCAATCGATCAAAAATAGACAAGATCGGAGCTGGTTTATAACACCCCTGGATGTAGGAACTGATTTCTCAGTTTTGAATTTGAGTGTGTGAATTTTTTTTTGTGTGCTTAAATCTCTGGAGTGGGATTCAAACCTAGCAATTTCTAAATCAGAGATGAGAGTGCAGGTTCAGAAAACGGGTGACTTTTAACTCAGAGATACAGCACGGAAACAGGCACTTCGGCCCATCGAGTCCGTGCCGACCAGCGATCCCCGCACATTAACTCTATCCTCGCACGGACAATTTACAGTTATATAATTACTGAAGCCAATTAACCTACAAACCTGAACGTCTTTGGAATGTGGGAAGAAACCGGAGAAAACACATGGGGAGAACGTACCAACTCTGTACAGACAAGCACCCGGTTCAGGTTAGAACCCAGGTCACTGGCTCTGGTCCAAGCCCAATGGCAGCATTTTAATGGGGGAGGGATTTGCTTGCTGGTAGCAAATTCGTCCCTGGGTTAATTAACCCTTTCCACCCAGCCCAGCAAAGTCAGAAAGCTAGCCCGAGTTCTTGATGTTGAGTCAAAACACAATGTTCTTGGGTATGAAATTTTAGAGGAACATTAAGATGATATTGAGCACATCACCACATTTGCTTTTGCCAAGACTGTGAAATAGAACGACAATTAAGCGCACAAGGGAAGAGAAACTAGCAGAATTATATTGTTCTTGCAAAACAATTCACTTGGAAATTCAACGCAATACGTCAAAGAAGCAGAGAAGCACACCAGCTCATTAAGTGAAGCGTTATACCCTATAGATCACCGTACAGAACAATAGAAGATGTACTTTGTCTCTAATGACTGTTCCTTGTCTCCCCAACTTCTACTGCGGTGGGTGATACAGGAAAAGGTGGAACTTGAAGGGTCTCCAAATTAAAGATCTTAAAGGAGGCAAAGTTTGGATTTTGCTCATCTTATTTTAGGGGGGGGGGCACGGTGACCCAGCGGTAGAGTTGCTGCCTTACAGCGCCAGAGTCCCGGATTCAATCCTGACTACGGGTGCTGTCTATACGGAGTTTGTACGTTCTCCCCGTGACCTGTGTGGGTTTTCACCAAGATCTTTGGTTTCTTCCCACACTTCAAAGACGTACTGGTTTGTAGGTTAATTATCTTGGTATAAATGTAAATTGTCCCGAGTGTGCGTAGGATAGTGTTAATGTGCGGGGATCGCTGGACGGTGCGGACCCGGTGGGCCGAAGGGCCTGTTTCCACGCTGTATCTCTAAACTAAACTAAAGGAAATGTGCAGTGCAAGATTTTTATACTGAGAGTGGTAGGTGCCTGGAACACACAACGAGGGCTTTTAGATATGAACATGGATATGCAGGGAATGATGGGTTATGGATCATGTGCAGGGAGCAGAAGTTAGTTCAACGTGGCATCATGACCAGCAGGACATTGTAGGCCGAAAGGCCTGCTCCTGTGTTGTGCCATTCAATGGTACACAAAAATGCTGGAGAAACTCAGCGGGTGCAGCAGCATCTATGGAGCGAAGGAAATAGGCAACGTATCTGGCCAAAACCCTTCTTCAAACTGATGGGGGGTGGGGGAGAGGGGGGGGGGGGGGGGGGGGGGGGGGAGAAAGGAAAAAGGAGGAGGAGCCGAGGGCTGAGGGAGAGATCGGAAGGGGAGGGGACAGCAAGGGCTAACAAAATTGGGGGAATTCAATGTTAGTGCCCCCAGGACTTTGAAGAAGTTCTCCTCCTTAAACACATTGTGCCATTCAATGCTCTGTGGGGGGAAATGGGCAGTCAATGTTTTGGGTTGGGTCCCTTCTTCTGACCAATGACATAAGTCTGAAGAAGGGTCCCGGCCAGAAACATCATCTGAAAGTTGGACAATTATTTGCCCGCGTTAGCTTATTTCACACTGATAGTTTTCTGAGTAGAGGCTCTTGTGTTGCAAGGCCATCAGCACTGACTGCTGAAAGGAAACAGAGTTAATGGCTGGTGTAGCTGGCTGCCTTTTCCAATACACGGCTAATCAGTACAGACAGTCATCCAGTTTCTCCATTGCAACATTCCAGCATTGAGTGCTTTATTAGTATTTAAATTATAATGGGTTTTCTGCTTAGTTGAAGAATTTATTCTGAAAGCTTGTTTAGGTTATTAGGGCGGCTTACAACCCAGCAGTATGAATACTGATTTCTCCAACTTCAAGGAACTCTTGCATCCCCTTGTTCTCCGTCCCTCCCTCACCATTATCATTGTACTAGTTTTGTTGTCGTCCTGTTAAGTTCCACTGTCTGTGTAACTCGTTATCACCTACCCCACAGCCAACAATGGACCATTGTGGGCTCCACGTTTCCTTGATTACCATTGCTTTTGGCATATCGTCCATTCATTCAACCTAGGTACCATCTATATCTCTTGTTCGCCTCTCCCCTGACTCTCAGTCTGTGGAAGGGTCTCAACCGGAAACGTTACCTAATTCTTTTCTCCAGATGCTGCCTGACCCATTGAGTTAATCCAGGGTTTTGTGTCTGTCCTCAATCATTTAGGTCTATCTCTCTCTTCTCTCTCGGTTTATCTTCCTCCCTCTGTGACCATTGCCTGGACTAGAGGATATTAGCTACGACGAGAGATTGGACAGACTTGGATTGATTTCTCCGCAGCTTTGGAGGTTGAGGGGAGATCTGATAGACTAAAATTATGAGAGGCATAGATAGGGTAGACATTCAGAAACTTTTTCCCAGGATGGAAAAATCAAATTCTAGAGGGCATAGATTTAAGGTGAGAGGGATAAAGTCATTGAGTCATAGAGTGATACAGCCTGAAGACAGGCCCGACTTGTCCACACCGGCCAACATGTCCTAGCTACACGAGTCACACACGCCCGCATTTGATCCATGTGCGCGTCAGTTTTTCGGCATAGAACGTGGTGGGTGTAGTGACCATTTGGCTTGTTTTGTATGTCATTAACTATGGCATGTGTCTTTAAATTTTAGACTGCCCGTTATATTGTGGGTGGGATTTATGACATATTTTAGGGAGTATTTGGAGCTAAGTTTCTTGCGCAGAAGCTTAGTTTTCAGTTTAGTTTTGGACGAGCATGGAGAAGGTTCACCCTTTGACCATGCGAAGCGTAATGGAGACACGAGGAGTTTTCTAACGTTTAATGCAATAAGCTGGAGTCCGATGAAGATTATAGTGCACGAGTCGGAAGAAGTTTGGATGTACCTTATTGTTTTTCATCAACAATAAATAATTTATTCATCAAAAGACTGTGTTTTGAAGATTTATCTGTGAAGAAGCTCTGAAGGTCCCCGCCGGAGAACTTGCATGCGTACAAAGACATTCCCCTTAACCATGTGGTCCATGTAGTGGCTAGAGGGAGTAATCTCTTGAACGATATAAAAATCTGCCGCTACAGTGGGTGCTTGGAACACGAGGAGTGGTCTTCATTTGTGTCGCCAGCACAGCCTAAAGTTGTTGCACAACTTGTCCTATTTGATCTTCCGTTTGTGTACGTCGAGTTGATTGCATTAGTCGAAACAGGGCGGACCACGTGAAGGTTGCAATCTTCCACCCCACGAGGGGTGATGGTAGTCAGGCACATGGATAGCAAGGAATGGAGGAATATGGATCATGTGCAGGCAAATGAGAGTGGTTTGCCACTCATATCATTATGTTCGGCATGACGTTGAAGGCCAAAAGGCCTGTTCTTGAGCTGCATTGTTCTATGTTGTATGCCTGTCTCTGTCCCTATCTCTTTGTCTGTCCCTCTCCATCTATATCTCACCTTCTTTATAGAAACATAGAAACATAGAAAATAGGTACAGGAGTAGGCCATTCGCCCCTTCGAGCCTGCAATGCCATTCAATATGATCATGGCTGATCATCCAACTCAGTATCCTGTACCTGCCTTCTCTCCATACCCCCTGATCCCTTTAGCCACAAGGGCCACATCTAACTCCCTCTTAAATATAGCCAATGAACTGGCCTCAACTACATTCTGTGGCAGAGAATTCCAAAGATTCACCACTCTCTGTGTAAAAAATGTTTTTCTCATCTCGGTCCTAAAAGATTTCCCCCTTATCCTTAAACTGTGACCCCTTGTTCTGGACTTCCCTAACATCGGGAACAATTTTACTGCATCTAGCCTGTCCAACCCCTTTGTAAGTTTCTATAAGATCCCTCCTCAAACTTCTAAATTATAGCGAGTACAAGCCGAGTCTATCCAGTCTTTCTTCATATGAAAGTCCTGAAAGTCCCATTGTCTGTCTATCTGTCTGTCTGTCTGTCTGTCTGTCTGTCTGTCTGTCTGTCTGTCTGTCTGTCTGTCTGTCTGTCTGTCTGTCGGTCCCTCCGTCCTTCCGTCCATCCGTCCATCCGTCCATCCAAGTTCAAGTTCAAGTTAGTTTATTGTCATGTGTCCCTGTATAGGACAATGAAATTCTTGCTTTGCTTAAGCACACAGAAAATAGTAGGCATTTACTACAAAACAGATAAATGTGTCCATATACCATGATATAAATATATACACACATGAATAAATAAACTGATAGTGCAAATAACAGAAAGTGGTTGGTAATAATCAGAGTTTTGTCCGAGCCAGGTTTAATAGCCTGATGGCTGAGGGGAAGTAACTATTCCTGAACCTGGTTGTTGCAGTCTTCAGGCTCCTGTACCTTCTACCTGAAGGTAGCAGGGAGATGAGTGTGTGGCCCGGATGGTGTGGGTCTTTCATGATACTGCCAGCCTTTTTGAGGCAGCGACTGCGATAGATCCCCTCGATGGAAGGAAGGTCAGAGCCGATGATGGACTGGGCAGTGTTTACTACTTACCATCCATCCATCCATCCATCCATCCATCCATCCATCCATCCATCCATCCATCCATCCATCCATCCATCCATCCATCCATCTATCTATCTATCTATCTATCTATCTATCTATCTACCTGTCTATTCTACCTGCCTGTCTCTCCTTTCACCTTTGTTTGGAGTTGTTTAGCAAACTCTCACAAATACAGTAGCACTGTTACAATGATGAGATAATGGATTTATAATGATGCTGATGAGGGATCACTGTTGTTCAGGACACTAGGGAGAACCCCTCATCTTCTCTGAATAATACAAACCTTTTATTTTCATTCTGCTGCAGCTAGCTGAGCCGATGCCTAAAATAAAGACGTGAAACTGGAAATTCTCAGCAGGTAAAACCACATCTGTGGGATGAAAAGTGTAGCCATTGTTTCAGGTTGAAGACCTCTTTTCAGAACAGTGAATCGGGGTTCGGTGAAACCTTTCCAACTCAACCTAATGTTTTGCTTGGGCAGCTCACAACCCAATGGCATGAACCTTGATTTCTCAACTTTCCCCCTCCCCCCCCTCCTCTCCTCTCTTCCACCCCCCCCCCCCCCTCTCTCTGCCCCCCTCCCCCCACCCCCTCCCCCATCCTCTACCACAGTCGCCCTACTAGTTCCACTGTTCACATCTTCGTATCCCTCTCGTTAGCACATCTTCCCCAGCCAACAATGGGGCATTATGGACTCCACTCTTCCTGAGGTCATCTGCGGCAGACCCTGATTTGTTCTGGCCTTTTCTCGCCTCCAGTCCCCTCTGCATTTTGGTGCTTCCAATGTGGCCCCCTTTACATGAGTGAGACCAAGTGTAGACCAGGCAACTCTTTTGCTGAACACTTGCCAATGCCTGCTGGATCTCATCGTTGCCAACCATTTTACCTCCCCTTCCAATTCCAATACAGACATTTCTGACCTTGGACTCCTCCACTCTCAGAATGAGACCACACGTAAATACACGCACATATACAGATAAATGCACACACAGGCGCGCACACACACACACACACACACACACACACACACACACACACACACACACACACACACACACACACACACACACACACACACGCACGCACGCACACACACACACACACACACACACACAGATAAATGCACACACATACACACACAGGCGCACATATACACACTCACACACAGGCACACATTCACATACAGGCGCACACATACACACTCACACACAAACACACTCACACATATACACACTCACACACATACACACTCACACACATACACACTCACACACATACACACATACAGGAAAATGCACACACATACAGATAAATGCACACATACGCACACAGACATATACACTGGAACACACAAGGACACACACACAGTGTGAGGAGTCAAAGGTTTAAGGGAGAAGGCAGGAAAATTGAATTAGGAGTCAGTGATCAGCCATGATTGAATGGTGGTGTGGACTCGATGGGCTGAATGGCCTAATGCTACTTGTGAACAGTCTCACATGCTCACTCACACACATGTACATACAGAGGAACATACTGGCACAAACATACATACATAGACACGTTCACAGAGACCCATTCACTCCTTTCTTCCCTGGTGTGACCCAGTCAGTGCACTCTTCACGGTGCAAGATCCTGCATGCTCTGATATCTCAATGCCGGGATAGCAGAATATTAGTTTCCTTCATTCTTCACAACAAATTAAATCAAAAAGAGCGTTCAATTCCAAAGTTGCCTTTCAGCTGCAGTACAAGATTAAGACCAGCTAGGTGGAGCCAATATGCAGATTGCACTGTCTGTAATGGGAGCTGTGTGTGTAACTCGGAGATGAACGTATTGTAACTCTGTCTTTGACAGCAACATGCACAATGACCTGAAGTAAAATACAGTCTGCAAGGAATTGAACTGTTTTATTTTTCCTCATCTGGTCACAATCGATCATCAAGAGCCTTTCTTTCCTCCTCTCAAGGGGCCTCAAAACCTGACTGACAAAGTTTAGCTGTAAGATTAAGAGGCAGGCACGGATTTTATTGTTAAAGGGCGGCATGGTGGTGTAACGGTAGTGTTGCTGTCTTACAGCGCCAGAGATTTGATCCTGACTACTGCCTGGCCCTGTCTGTACAGAGTCCGTACGTTATCCCTGTGACCGAGAGCGTTTTCTCCGGGTGCTCTGGTTTCCTCCCACATTCCGAAGTATGTAAGTTGATTGGTTCTGCAAATTGTCCCTAGTGTGTAGGATAGAGCTAGTGTATGGCTGATCTCTGGTTGGTGTGGACTCAGTGGGTTGAAGTTGCCTGTTTTCACACTGTACCTCAAAACTAAACATCTAAAACTGAATCTCTTCGGAACTGGGTAGTGAGTCTCTGGAATTCTCTACCGCTAAGAATTTTGGAAGCCAGATCATTAAATAGGAAGTAGTGAAATCAATGGTTCAATGGTGCCTTGTTTGTCACATGTGCAACTGCATTGTGAAATTCCTTTTGCATATATTACAGATGCTGTCCGAAGTCCGAAGTCTGGTCGGCCCACGCGAATCTTTGAATGTTTGGGGAATTGAGCGCTCTGAGGAACTTTCACACCGATCCCTACCACCCATCCCCACTTTGCCTTTTTAGCTGTAGAGATGCAGCGGGAAACAGGCCCTTTGGCCCACCGGCCCACACTAACACTATAAATTTACAATAATACCATGCAATTAACCTACTTTGGAGTGTGGGAGGAAACCGAAGATCTTGGATAAAAGCCATGCAGGTCACGGGGAGAATGTACAAACTCCGCACAGACAAGCCACCCGTGGTCAGAATCGAACCTGGGTCTCTGGCGCTGCAAAGCGGCAACTCTACCACTGCGCCACCCTGCCGCCCTGATGGAAGATCACCTCTACCTCTGCCCTATGAAACCTTTCACACCAGGGGCAATGTAGCATGTTGGTTAAATTACTAGTTAGCACCCGGAGTCTTGGATGAATAATCTGGAGATATGAACTTATGTTTATCACAGCCAGGGAATTGAATTTAAATTCAATTAGATAAAACTGAAATTAAACGCTATCACCAGTAATGATGACCAGTAATAAAATCATTGTTGTAAAAACCCATTTGCTACACCAGTCTTACCCAGTGTGACTAGTGTGTGCCTAGTGTGTGGCTAGTGTGTGCCTAGTGTGTGCCTAGTGTGTGGCTAGTGTGTGGCTAGTGTGTGCCTAGTGTGTGGCTAGTGTGTGGCTAGTGTGTGCCTAGTGTGTGGCTAGTGTGTGGCTAGTGTGTGGCTAGTGTGTGGCTAGTGTGTGGCTAGTGTGTGGCTAGTGTGTGGCTAGTGTGTACCTTTAGATTAATGCCAATGTAGTTTATTTTTAACTGCCTGTTAAACTATTCAGTTTAGTTTAGTTTGGAAATAAAGCGCTGTAACAGGCCCATTGGCCCACCGAGTCAGTGCCGACCAGCGATCCCACGAACACTATCCCACACACACTAGCGGCAATTGACAATTTTATCAAGCCAATTAACCTACAAACCTGTACGTCCTTGGAGTGTGGGAGGAAACAAGAGCAACCGGTGAAGCCCACGCAGGTCATGGGGAGAACGTACAAACTCCATACAGCCAGCACCCGTGGTCGGGATTGAACCCAGGGCTGTGGCGCTGTAATGGGCCTGTCCCACTCAGGCGACTCTTTAAGCGACTGCCAGGGACTCATTTTAATGGAATTCACCTACGATAACCTATGACAGCAAAAATTGTTGCCACAGTCCCCGAAAATTTTTCAACATGTTGAAGATTTTGTGGCCATCCCCTGTAGTGGCCCAAAAGAATCGGCTTCTTAACTCTACCACTGCGCCACCGTGCCGCACTACATGTTGTACCTGTTGTAGAAATCCAGTCAAGGTACCAGTCTTTCCTTACCCTGTGCGGCTAGTGTGTGCAAATGGAGTTTATAGTTAACTGCCTGGTAAACCCTGCAGCTCTGGAGATGGGAATTAAATGCCTGGCTTAACACATTCAAATTAAACGTCAGTTTTCTTTCTTTCGAGAGAGAGGGAGCCCAACATGTTCGATCATTTCTGATAAGTATGTAAATAATAATTTCCGGCATGTCTGTAATAAATATTTATTTTCCGCAGTTTCTTCAACGGCTCCATGGTGTGGAGACAGGAATGGAGGGCAGCAGTCCGAGTGTGGTCCAAGCACACGGAGTGCAGGAGTGTGCATCGGCGATGTATGGTCTAATCGAAGTTCTACCCGTGTATAATGGAACTACTTTCTATCTTTGTCCCGCCCCCTCCCCTGACATCAAAGATCCTATTGCGAGCAACATAGATCACTCGACGAAAAAGAGGTAGTACGGTCATGGGCAGATTCATGGGTAATTTTCGGCCCCATTTCAGTAACCGGCTTCCGTCTCTGCACCAGAGATCCCATAGCGGAGCAAAGATACTAGTGCGGAGACGGAAGCCGGTTACAGAAACATCCTCGTAAAAATAAAAGTTCTTTGGTAAAAATCTTCTCCTCATTTTGAAAATTATAATTTATTAACACAAACTTTTCCCCCGCAATGTTGATTACAATGCGGGTCGGGTCGGGTCGGGTCGGGTCGGGTCGGGTCGGGTCGGGTCGGGTCGGGTCGGGTCGGGTCGGGTCGGGTCGGGTTACTGAAATGGATGAAAAAAAGGCCCACGTTCCGCTCCGTTGTGTACTACACGTCAGCCCATTGCATTTAGAAGGAGTGGTCTATCTTGCTCCGCTATAGGATCCTTGGTCTGAAGAAGGGTCTCACCTGCAACATCACCCATTCCTTCTCTCCATAGATGCTCCCTCACCTGCTGAGCTACTCCAGCATTTTGTGTCTACCTTTAATGGGACTCCTCTGCTTTTTAAATCTATCCGAGCAATGTGCGCCAGTGCTAGATTTGCTATTTCGGTAGCATTATCCTGCGTCACTGGATTAGTGAATTGTGTGTGTGTGTGTGTATCTGAGATCCTGCTGTTCTTCTAAGCCTCTCATTATCCAAGCAGCACAAGGTCTCCTCATTCTGCCTACCCATGCAGTCTCACTCACACATATTGATACTGCAATTCAACTGCAAATTCACTCTTCAAGCCCCGTGTTTCTAGTTCCTAACTCTCCCCTCTACATTTCTTACTGGTTATGGCAAAGTTTTACAAGATCCCAATTTGTCAGTTTAGTTTAGTTTGGTTTAGAGATACAGCGCGGAAACAGGCCCTTCGGCCCGCCAGGTCCGCGCCAACCAGCGATCCCCGCACATTGACATTATCCTACACACAATAGGGACAATTCTTACATTTACCATTCTTACAATTTAACTACATACGTCTGTACGTCTTTGGAGTGTGGGAGGAAATCGAAGATCTTGGAGAAAACCCACGCGGTCCCGGGGAGAACGTACAAACTCCATACAGACAGAAAGCGTAGTCGGGATCGAACCTGGGTCTGCGGTGCTGCAAGCGTTATATGGCAGCAACTCTACCGCTGCGCCACCATGCCCCCCATGATATGCTTTTGTCTGCTTTTCATCTCCAGCCTATGTCACTGACCACTAATCTGCTAATCAACCCCCCCTCCCTCACCTACATCCACCTATCACTTGCACAAACAAGGAGCTGCAGGTGCCGGTTTACAAAAAAAGGACACAAAGTGCTGGAGTGGATGTGGAGAGAATGTTTCCACTAATGGGAGAGTCTAGGACCAGAGGTCATAACCTCAGAATTAATGGACGTTCCTTTAGCAAGGAGATGGGGAGGAATTTCTTGAAGGGCCTGTCCCACTTTCACACGTAATTCACGGCCTCTGCCGAGTTTGCCCTTGACGCATACTCGCAGCATGGTCGTCACAAGGTCGTACGAGGTCATAGAATGTCGTAGGTCTGTCGTGATGCTAGTCGTAGGTACTCATGGCATCAAGTAGGTCAGGGCGTTTTTCTGGCCCGATGAAAAAGTCCACGAGTAAAGAAAGTCATGAAAGTGGGACAGGCCCTTTAGTCAGAGGGTGGTGAATCTGTGAAATTCATTGCCACAGAAGGCTGTGGAGGCCAAGTCAATGGATATTTTTACAAAGGCAGGAGAATGGGTAGGCAGAGATAGATCATCCATGATTGAATGACAGAGTAGACTTAATGGGCTGAATGGCCTAATTCTATACATCACTTATGAACAAATGAGTAACTCAGTGGGTTACTTCTCTACATCTCTGGAAGTTAGTGAGTTACTCAGTTACTCCAGCAGTTTGTGTCTGCCTATCTCTTGCCAGGAGACACAAGGAATTGCAGATGCTGGAATCATGAGTAAAATTCAAAGTGCTGGAGTAACTCAGTGGGTCACGCGACATCCGAAGAAGGGATGGATGGGTAACATTTTGTGTCGAGGCCCTTCAGTGGAATTCTCTGCCACTGAAGGCAGTGGAGGCCAATTCACTGAATGTTTTCAAGAGAGAATTAGATATACTAGCTCTTATGGCTAATGGGATCGAGGGATTATGGGGAGAAAGCTGGAACGTGGTACTGATTTTGGATGATCAGCCATGATCATGTTGAATGGCGATGCTGGCTCGAAGGGCCGAATGGCCTACTCCCAACACCTATTTTCTATGTTTCTATTATATGCCCTCTCATGGTATTTGGCCTTCTGGCCATCGGAGAGTCTTCTCCCTAGGTGCACCCACCTGCTTCAGAGTCAAGGATTGCCGCTACTGATGGGCTCATTGTCTCAAATGCCCCATTAAATGGCTCAACTATCTCCTTGCGGAGTATGGAAAGCCTCTTCTTAACCAAGCTACCCTGTGTCCAGTTTACGTCCATCAGGCATGGTGCAGCTGGTGGTGCTACTACCTCATTGCACCGGAGACCTGGGTTCGATCCTTACTTCGGGTGCTGTCTGCATGGAGTTTGCATGTTTTCACTGTGACCATCAGGTTTTTTCCGGGTGATCTGGTTCTCTCTCACATCCCAAAGACGTGCAGGTTAGCGGGTTAATTGGCCATGGTACATTGCCCCCAGTGCAGAGGTGAACGGCAAAGTCAGGAGCGTGTTGGTGTAAAAGTGGGAGGAAGAAAAAAATGGAATTAAGATAAAGATTAGAATAAATGGATGGTTGACAATCAACATGGACTAGATGGGCTGAAGGGCCAGCTTCCATGCTGTTTCACTATGACCAAGATGTAGAAGACCATGTGGAAAAGGTAATTATAATGGAGGTTGTGTTCAGTCCCATCAAAGAAAGACATAGAAACATGGAAAATAGGTGCAGTAGACCATTCACCCCTTCGAGCCAGCACCGCCATTCAATATGATCATGGCTGATCATCCAAAATCTGTACCTCTGTTGGTGGAGTAACTCAGTGGGACAGGCAGCATCTCTGGACAGAAGGAATGGGAGACGTTTCTGGTCGAGACCATTTCTTCACTGAGCTCATTCCTTCTATCCATAGATGCCCGCTGAGTTACACCAGAATGTTCGGTGTAAACCAGCATCTGTAGTCCCCTCCTACACGTTCAGTCCCATCATCCATTACTTGTACGAACTATGGTCACGCTACTCGTAAATGGCCCCGTGCACTGCAACATCACTGAACACTTCCTCTGAATGTTTCAAGGCGATGCTTCGACTAAGAGATGATAGATAGCAAAATTACAGAACATTTTCAGGAGGTCTATGCGTCCAAAATGACAATCCCTAGAAAATACCTTGCATAGCTGAACAAGGACAACTGTAGAGGGGGATAAGAGACATTCTAAATAATGTCACCTTTATCCATTAGAACAACATCCGCTGAGAGTAAAGATCCCATGTTTGAATTGCTTGTCAAATATTAAATCACAAAGATGCCTTATTATCCAGAGCTTGTACTGATATTTAATATTTTGTTAATAACCTACTTCCATTAACAATGACAGCAAAGTTACCGTGAGTCTGACTGATAACTAAAATGAGTGTCTGATTTGAACCCAGTAATCTAATTAACATTTTGCATTTACTCAGGCAAAAAAAGGGACCTTGTGCTGCATTGTAAATGTTTCTTCATACTCAGTAAATTGGATTAGCAAAATGCTTCATCTTAACATTAGCGTGTGATAAGGTTGTGTTTTTTCTCATGTGCAGCATCCGAATCAACATTGTTTGAGCTGTGAATTAAATGTGAGGTAGGGGGAGAAATGGATTGTGAACGTTGAACAATACAGCACAGGAACAGGCCCTTCTGCCCACAATGTTTGTGCTGAACATGATGCCGAGTTAAAACTAACCTCCTCTGCCCGCACGTGATCCATATCCCTCCATTCCCTGCACATCCGTGAGCTTATCGAAAAACACTGCGGGGCAGCATAGTGGCGCAGCGGTCGAGTGCTGCCTTACAGCGCATAGACCCGAGTTCGATCCTGACTCAGTTCGATCCTGATTTCGAGCCTGTACAGAGTTTGTACATTCTCCCCGTGACCGTGTGGGTTTCCTCCAGGCACTCCGGTTTCCTTCCCACACTCCAAAGATGTACAGGTTTGTCGGTTAATTGGCAGAATTGTAAATTGTCCCTAGTGTGTAGAATTAGTGTTGGCGTACGGGGTGATTGCTGGTCAGCACAGATTCAGTGGGCCAAAGGGCCCGTTTCAACACTGTATCTCTGAAGTCTTAAGCCAATTTAAAAGCCCCCCCCCCCCACCCCCACTGTGTCTGTCTCCACCACCACCCCTGGCAATATGTTCCAAGCACCCGCCATTCACTGTGTTAAAATGCATGCCCCGCGCATCTTCTTCGAGCTTTCCCCCGCTGAACCTAAAGCTATGCCCTCTAGCCTTTGACATTTCCACCCTGGGGAAAAATGCACTGACTTCTGCCCGTCCATACCTCTCATCATTTTATACATTTCTATCGGGTTTCCCCTCATAAATCCAACAAAACTGGTCGCTTGGTAGATTGGTCAATTCGTCACTAAGAAATGGTGGTGTTTCTTGGAATCTGTAGAAATTGCCTCTATATTGGAGGGAGGAAAATAGACAGGAGGACAAAATGTGTAATAAGAAATCTGTGAGATCTACTACTGCCTGCCATTTGCTACCCCTTGTTTAATGTGCAAGGGGCAGAGTTAAAATGAGATGTGCAGGGCTCATTTTGTTTGATGCCTGGAACGTGCTGCGGGATTGTGGCAGGCAGGGGAGATTAGTTTATCTTGCCATCATGTTCGGCACAGACATTGTGGGCCGAAGGGCGTAGGCAGTGACGCGCGGCGCCCCAGGATTTTGGGATTCACAAAATCTTCGCGCGCCACCTGCGTGACTCACAAATGACGCCCAAGTGGGCCAGGCCCTTTTCTCTCTCTGTTGCTGTTACCTTGATTAGCGAGAGCTCGCCTTCAAGTCTGTCTGTCCGTGTCGAGAAAACCACTTTATGATAGAGTTCACGGATAAAGTACTTGTGTTGGTTTTGATCACCCACTAACCTCCAAAGTCTTAGTGTGTAAGTGAGTGAAGATACTGGGAGATAAAATACTGGGATTTGTGCCATTCTCTCCCACATGCCCCTCTCCCACATGCCCCTCTCCCACATGCCCCCCTTCCTAAACAAGTGATCCAGATCCCAAATAGATTTGATTCTGACTTCCCATCCGTTCACCAATTTTCAGTTATGTCCACTGCCCCACTTAACAAAAGTGACTTTGAATTATGCAGTGCTTAAAGGTGTAACAATTTCACTGCATCTGAGTAAAAATACATGTCTTTGCTGAGCCGTATTGATGCACTGAGTGGAATTTCCACATGGGCGCTCATTAGCTCATGGAATGTGGAGCGTGCTTTCATTGGAAGGCATATTGATTTCAATCATCTGTGAGAATTGTAGTCATAGAATAATACAGCATGGAAACAGGCCCTTTGGCCCACCTTGCCCATGCCCACCATGCCATGCCATGCCATCCTGGGTCTGCATTTGACCCATATCCCTCCAACTAATCACCTGATTGCCACGGATGTCAGGATTTATGGGGAGAGGGCTGGAGATTGGGGTTGAGAGGGAATGATAGATCAGCCATGATTCAATGGTGGAGTGGACTCAGATTAGACACCGGTACTAATCAAGAATCCATCTATCTATCTAAATATCCATTGAAGATAGACACAAAAAGCTGGAGTAATTTAACGGGACAGGCAGCATCTCTGGAGAGAAGAAATGGGTGACATTTCGGGTCGAGACCATTCTTCAGACTTGAGGCCGTTAATTAGCCCCCTGATGTGTAGGGAGTGGATGGGAAAGAGGAATAACATAGAACTAGTGTGATCGATGGTCCGAGACCCTTGAGTCCGAAGAAGGGTCTTGACCCAAAACATCACCCATTACTTTTCTCCAGAGATGCTGCTTGTCCCACTGAGTTACTACAGCTTTTTGTGTCTCTCTTCAGTGTAAACCAGCATCTGCAGTTCCTCTCTACACATAAATATCCATTGACTTGGCCTCCACAGCCTTCTGTGGCAATGAATGCCCCAGATTCACCACCCTCTGACGAAACAAATTCCTCCTCTTCTCCTTCCTGAAGGAACGCCATCCAATTTCCTTTCACATCCCAAAGACGTGCAGGAATATGTTAATTAGCCCCTGGTGTGTCGAGAGCGGATGAGAAAAAGGAATAACATACTACTGTGTTATTCTGAAGAAGGGTTTTGGCCCGAAACATCTACTATTTCCTTCGCTCCATAGATGCTGCTGCACCCGCTGAGTTTCTCCAGCAATTTTGTGTACCTCCAATAACATACTACTAGTGTGATCGGGTGATCGATGGTCGGCATGGACTTGGTGGGTCGAAGGGTCCATTTCCACACTTTCAATCAATCGACAGAAAGGAGAATACACATTTATTATCTTCAGCTCTGCAGGTAAGGAATTAACAGAATAAATTTGAAGCGATTTCAGAAGAATCACTCTCGACATAAAAGGTCCAACCAAGTTTGCGAATTTGAATAAATATTTATATATTCATTATGGTGTGAACAAAGCAGGCATGAATATTTAATGATGTTCCAAGATGATGATGCTTTTATGACAGAAATAGAATTTGAAACATTTGTGTTTAGTTACACCAAAAAAGCAACACCTTATAAAATGGCTTGTATTCACTCCTGAGATGTAGCCAAGGCCAGTGTTTACTGCCGAACACTGACAGTGAATTGCTTCTTGAAATGTTGCTGCCGTTCCGGTGAAGAAGATTCCCCCCGTTATTGTTGAAGAGAGAGTATAGTTTAATTTAGTTTAGTTAAGAGATACTGCGCGGGGAAAAAGGCCCTTTGGCCCACCGAGTCCGCACCGACCAGCGATCCCCGCACATTAACATGTACACTGCCCAACACACACTAGGACAATGGAAAAAAAAACCACATTTATATCAAGTCAATTAACCGACAAACCTGTACGTCTTTGGAGTGTGGGAGGAAGCCGAAGAACTCGGAGAAAACCCACGCAGGTCACGAGGAGAATGTACAAACTCCATACAGAAAACACCCGTGGTCAGGATCGAACCTGGGTCTCTGGCGCTGTAAGGCAGCAACTCTGCCACCGTGCTGCCCCGATTCCTGGAATTAGATGCAGCACTGACTGAAGGAGGTACACAAAAATGCTGGAGAAACGCAGCGGGTGCAGCAGCATCTATGGAGCGAAGGAGATAGGCAACGTTTCACGTTGCCTATCTCCTTCGCTCCATAGATGCTGCTGCACCCGCTGAGTTTCTCCAGCATTTTTGTGTACCTTCTATTTTCCAGCATCTGCAGTTCCTTCTTAAACACCGACTGAAGGAGGACAGTTGACATAATTCCAAGCCGTGATATTGATAGATTATGAGTTCTGTGTTATTTTTTTCAAATTTATTTTTCACGGGTCCCTGTTCCTCATTGACCACCTTTTATTCAGTAAAAGTCAATAAGCTAATATCGCGGCAAGAGTTTTCACCTGCAGCTCGAAATAAATTTAATTCTCCCCCGGCCTGCAGGGGATTCAAACACAATTGTGGTGCCCATCTGGTTGATGCTTTGCAAGGGAATAAAGGGTTCTGTTCAGCTGAGGAAGAAAGAACGAGCATCTTTATGGAATCTTTCATGAGCTCAGAAGACCCTAAAGGACTGTGCAGGATAATTAAGTGTTTTTGTAAGCTCAAATTTGCACTCTCAGCCTTGGCAAGTGCAAGGATGGAAATTATGTAGCGTGAATGTTACGTACAACCTGGCTGTGCGCCCCCCTCAGATCACCCCATGGTTATCCTCTTCAAAAAAAATGCCCCTTAAGTGCCTGAGTTACTCACGAATTCTCCCGTGTTTTCCCCTTGATTCAAACTCGGAGCATGTCCGCAACGAGTCCGTAGGAGTCCGTGGATATACCGTAGCGGCTCGTTACGCCAGCCGCAGGTACTCGGAGCTATTATTTTACTCGTGGACATTTTTCATCAGGCCGAAAAAACGTCCCGACTTACCTGATGCCCCGAGTACCTACGGCTGGCATAACGAGCGGCTACGATATATCTACGGACTCCTACGGACTTGTTATGGACATGCTCCAAGTTTGAATCAAGGGGAAAACTCAGGAGAATTTGGGAAACTTGGGAAAGTGGGACAGGGGCTTTATGTTCCTCCAGCACTGGCTGCTTCTTGTTCTCCATCCAAATCCCAACACCTCTTGACTCTTTCCCCTTTATCTTTCACGGTGGCGCAGTGGTAGAGTTGCTGCCTTACAGCGATCCTGACCACGGGTGCTGTCTGTACAGCCTTTGTAAATTCTCCCCGTGACCCGCGTGGGTTTTCTCCGCGAGCTCCATTTTCCTCCCACACTCGAAAGACGTTTAGATTTGTAGACTAATTGGCTTCTGCCAAAAAATGTCCCTAGCGTGTAGGATAGTGCTGGTGTACGGGATGGTCACTGGGTCGGTGCAGACTCGGTGGGCCGAAGGGCCTGCTTCTGCACTCTGTCTCTAACTAAATAATGAAAACACCCTCTATCCACTCAGGGGTTATGGGGAGAAGACAGGAGAATGGGGTTGAGAGGGAAAGATAGATCAGCCACGGTTGAACGGCAGAGTAAACCTGATGGGTCAAATGGTCTAAACCTGCTCCTAGAACATGGACTTTTGAACTCCCTATTTAGAATGTTTCTCTGGCTTTATATTTCACTTCTCATCACGGCACGCTTTTAACTCCTTTACACTTCCAGCTATTCTCATTTACACCACCCATCTCCCACCTCCTCATCTGCCTTTATCCTGCCCCCACATCTTTTCCAGCTATCTCTCTCCCTGCTACAATCAGCCTGAAGAAGGTCCCCAAACCCAAAACCGTTACCTATACACTCCCTCCACGGATGCTGCCTGACCCACCGAGTTACTCCAGCATTTTGTGTCTATCTTAAGTCTACCCCACCATTCAATCATGGCTGATCTATCTTCCCCTCTTAACCCCATTCCCCTGCCTTCCCCCCATAACCCCTGACACCCGTACTAAGCAAGAATCTAGCTATCTCCGTAAAGGGTCTGTCCCACTGTACGAGGTAATTCAAGAGTTCTCCCGAGTTTCCCCTGATTCGAACTCGGAGAATTACGGTAATGGCCGCTCGTAGGTACTCGGGGCTCTCGTGGACATTTTTCAACATGTTGAAAAAACTTCACGAGCTTACCGCGTTTCCCCGAGTACCTGCCGTTATCGTTACGAGTCGCTAAGAGACGTCCTGAGCTCCAACGTACCCGCTACGTACATTCTACGTACTTACCACGAGTTTGATTTTTTTTTTAAACTCGGGAGAGCTCTTGGGTAAACTCGTATAGTGGGATAGCCCCTTGATTCCTTGTGTCTCCAAACTCCGTGAAGGTTTACCACACTCAGCTCAATCACTACCAATTGAGTTGGTGGTCTGTTTTATCCGCACTGTAAGTGTCATGCTATAATGTGACAACACTATGTTCTGCACTCTGGTATGTTTCTCTAGGTACTCTTATACCTGTGCATGGGTTGACTACACTCATTTATGTTGTTGATGTGAATGGATAGCACACAAACAATGTTTTGCACAGTATCGTTATACATGCGGCAATAATAAAGCACTACCGACACAACACTATTGAAACTGAAGGACAAGCAGCCTGAACATTGAAAGCAATTGAAATACTTTGTTGACACAAGGGATTACAAACGTTGGAATCTTTTGAGCAATATACAGAGTGCTGGAGTAACTCAGCGGGTCAGGACGCATCTGTGGAGGGAATGGACAGATGATGTTTCGGGCAGGGACTGATTGTTATGGGGGGGGGGGGTGAGAAAGCTGGGACTGAGGTGGGGGAGGACAAAGCCTGGCAGGTGAGTGAGGGGAGGGAAGGTTTATTGGCAGAAGGCTGGAGTAAGTGACAAAGGCTAGAAATGAAAAGGGTGGCAGGTAAGTATTGAGCCCAATATCTAAGGAAGGATGTATTGGCGTTGGAGAGGGTCCAGAGGAGGTTTACGGGAATGATCCCAGGAATGATTGGGTTAACATATGGTGAATGTTTGACGGCACTTGTCCTGTACTCGCTAGATTTTATAAGGATGAGGGGTAAAACCGCAATGAGACTCACCGAATAGTGAAAGGCCTGGATAGAGTGGATGTGGAGTGGACGTGGAGAGGATGTTTCCACTAGTGGGAGAGCCTGTGACCAGAGGCCACAGCCTCAGAATCAAAGGACCTACCTTTAGAAAGGAGATGTGGAGGAATTCCTTGAGTCAGCGGGTGGTGAATCTGTGGAATTCATTGCTACAGACGGCTGTGGAGGCCAAGTCAATGGATATTTTTAAGGTGGAGATGGACAGGTTCTTGATTAGTAAGGTCGTCAAAGGTTATTGGGAGAAGGCAGGAGAATGGAGCTGTGAGGGAAAGATAGATCAGCTATGATCGAATGGCAGAGTAGACTTGATGGGCCGAATGGCCTAATTCTGCTCCTGGAACTTATAAGGAGAGAGGAGCAGAACGTGTGGCCAGAGGAAGGGATATAGACGAAAGGGACCAGGGAGGGGGTGGACGAAAGTAGGGAGGGATAGTGGGAGAAATGGTAGGGGAAGTCATACTTTTAGCCTTGACTTTACTTTAGACTTTAAAGATACAGTCGGAAGCAGGCCCTTCGGCCCACCAAGTCTGCACCGACCAGCGATCACCCCGTACGCTAGTATTATCCGACACGCACTCGGGACAATATACAATTACAAGAAGTCAATCAACCTGCAAACCCGCACGTCTTTGGAGTGCGGGAGGAAACCGGAGCACTCGGAGAAAACCCGCTCAGTCACGAGGAGAACGGACAAAGCTAAATCCAGACAGCACCCGCAGTCAGGATCGAACCTGGCGCTGTAAGGCAGCGACTCTACCGTGCCGCCCATTCTGGTGGTTGGAGGTACTTTCTGGGCATTCATTGCCTTTGCTACTGGGATAGCCTTTCATTAGCAACATTTGGAATAGTTTATGAACTTTCCCTTCCCCCCTATTTAATGACTATCATTGCAGTCCAGTTTATTTAGTAACGCTTGCGTTGAATTTTTTTTTTTCGTGTTTGCCTCTGTGGCTCAAATATTTGATCTGAGTGTGGGACTAGAAATCGCAAGAGGCCCTTTCCTTTCCATTCACAAAGAGCTGGCTGCCACTCTTTGCATAGTCTCTATAGGACAGCTGAAATAACTCTGTGTTCTTTGCCCTTGTCCGCCAGGCCTTTGTGCCAAGATTTAAAGAACCAGAGCAGAGGCCTCCGTCAAGAAGAAAAATTGTAAACACTCTCCCAAGTTCTTATTAGCCCTGGGACCCAGACTCTGCACTACAGATCCAAGGCAGAACCAAGGGGAAAGGTTTTTTAAAAAAGGGCCCGTTTAAATGTGTAGTTTTGCACATACCAGGAACATAGAACAGTACAGCACAGGTGCAGGCCCTTCGGCCCACAATGTCCGTGCTGAACATGGTGCCAAGTTAAACTTCAGACTTAAGAGATACAGCACGAAACAGGGCCTTCGGCTGACCGAGTCCACGCAGACCAGCGATCACCTCGTACACTAACACTATCCTACACACGAAGGACAATTTGCAATTTACAGAAGCCAATTAACCTACATATCTTTTGTAGTGTGTGAAGATACAGGAGGACACACAAACTCCGTACAGACAGCACACGTAGTCAAGATCGAAACTGGGTCTCTAGCGCTGTAAAAGGCAGCAACTCTACCGCTGCGCCACCGTGTCACCCACTAAACTAGTCTCCTCTGTCTGCACATGATCCATAATGCCCCTGTCCCACTTAGGAAACCTGAACGGAAACCTCTGGAGACTTTGCGCCCCGCCCAAGGTTTCCGTGCGGTTTCCGTGCGGTTCCCGGAGGTTTTTGTCATTCTCCCTACCTGCTTCCACTACCTGCAACCTCCGGCAACCACCTGCAACCTCCGGGAACTGCACAGAAACCTTGGGTGGGGCGCAAAGTCTCCTGGGGTTTCCGTTCAGGTTTCCTAAGTGGGACAGGGGCATACCCCTCCATTCCCTGCATATCCATGTGTCTGTGTAAAACCCTCCTAAACCTGTTGCTGGATCATTGGCAAGATGGAACTGCAGATGCTGCCTCACACCGAAGATAGGAATGAGCGAGGTTTCGGGTTGAGACCCTTCGTCAGACTGAAGTAAGGTCTTGACCCGAAACACCGCCCATTCCTTCTCTCCAGAGATGCTGCCTGTTATGCTGAGTTACTCCAGCATTTTGCGTCTATCTTTGCTGGATCATTGGGTTTGGAGTTCTGGGACGAATGGATTAACATATAAAAATAACAATGACAATTCACCCTTAACTGGAAATCCTGCATTGGAACTACGGGACAGAATTACCCGATTCCACAATTTAAAAACGTCCCAACGGCTGCTTCAGAGATGTCAAGGAGAAATAGCTTGGGCTGAATGAGGCAAATTATGCTCTCATTCTGAAGCTTAACCTCAGACAATCAGAGATGATATCACTCTGTGTGTAGCCTCTCATGAGCATTTCTCAGCAGCACGAAAAATACAAGCTTCGCGCACAGTGAAAAGAAGAAATTTTAGCTGTCATGATTAAATATAAAATGAGGTTTAGGTTGAAGTGTGTGATTAGATTTCCATCAAAGTTTCAATGGTTTAAAATTAGTTTATTCTAATGTTAGTGTCTGAAAGATTTGAATTCACACAGAAACCCATTGTACATTTTTTTTAAAGCATCCCATTGAAATGCATTGGACTTTACGGGGAGGATGTATATGCTTCTGGAGAGTAATGATCGATAGGTTGACAAAATTACTTTACACTTTCCTTTAGAGATACAGGCCCTTCAGCCCACCGTGTCCATGCACCATACACTAGCACTATCCTACTACACGAAGGACAATTTTTAATTTTTACAGAAGCCAATTAGCCTACAAACCTGTACGTCTTGGCAGTGTGGGAGGAAACCGGAGCACCCGGAGAAAATCCACGTGGACACAGGGAGAAACTCCGTGCAGACAGCATCCTAGGTCGAGATCGAACCGGGGACTCTGGCCCTGCAAGGCAGCAACTCTACCGCTGCGCCACTGTGCCGCCCCAATATACAGCATGGGAACGGACCTTTCAGACCACCGAGTCCACGCTGACCATCCATCACCCCGTTCACACTAGTTCTGTGTTATCCCATTTTTACATTTATTCCCTGTGAACCAGGGGCGATGAACAGAGACCAGTTTACCTACACACCCGCACACCTTTGAAATGTGGGAGGAACATGGATAGGAGACAGGTACATGGATAGGATAGGTTTGGAGGGATAAGGACTAAAGGCAGGTCGGTGGGATTAGTGTTGGTGGGACATGTTGGTCAGTGTGGGCAAGATGGGCCGAATGGCCTGTTTCCATGCTGTATGGCTCTATGTTCTGTATATCATTTATGTGTTATTGCATTTGCAGGCCTGTTATGCTGCAGCAAGCAAGTATTTAATTGTTCCGTTTTAGGTACATATGGCTATGAAACACTCTTGACTTGTCCTTTCCCCATATCATTGTATCATAGAGCCAGAAAGAGATACAGCATTGCAACCAGCCCTTTGCCCCGCAGTGAATGCTAACTATCAACCACCTATTTTGCAGCAATTGTACACAAATCCCACAGTGGATTCTTCCCGCACTCCCTTGAAGTACTCCTAAATTTTACCTCTCATTTACACATTGACAGCAGCTAGTCAACCTACCGACCCGCACATATTTGGGATGTGGAAGGAAACCAGGACGCCCAGAGGAAACCCACGCGACCACAGGGTAAAGTTGCAAACTCTGCCCACACACACAGCACACGAAGCCAGGATCGAACCAGGATCTCTGACACTGTGGGACAGTAATTCCGCCAGCTCTGTGTGAAGTGGATAGGTTCAACTCGGTGTTTAAGAAGGAACTGCAGATGCTGGAAAATCCCAGGTACACAAAAATGCTGGAGAAACTCAGCGGGTGCAGCAGCATCTATGGAGCAAAGGAAATAGCCAACGTTTCGGGCCGAAACCCTTCATCAGACTGATGGGGGGGGGGGGGGGGGGGGGGGGGGGGAGAGGAAATGAAAAAGGAGGAGGAGGAGCCCGAGGGCTGATGGAGAGCTGGGAAGGGGAGGCCAGAGTGAGCACCACCGGAAATTGGAGGAACAGCACCTCATATTCCGTTTGGGGAGTCTGCATCCTGGTGGCTTGAACATTGAATTCTCACAATTCTGTTAGCCCTTGCTGTCTCCTCCCCTTCCCAGCTCTCCCTCAGCCCTCGGGCTCCTCCTCCTCCTTTTTCCTTTCTTCTCCCCCCTCCCCCCCCCCCCCATCAGTCTGAAGAAGGGTTTTGGAACGAAACGTGGCCTATTTCCTTCCCTCCATAGATGCTGCTGCACCCGCTGAGTTTCTCCAGCATTTTTGTCTACCTAGGTTCAACTCAGTCATTGGTTTTAACAGGAAAATTGTCTGATAATCGCTGGGAAGAAGAATTACAGGAGAGTGGGGAAAGAGCAAAGAAAATTGATTGCGAAAGATAGCAGAGAATTGATGGGCCAAATAATTTAGTTTAGAGATGCAGTGAGGAAACAGACCCTTCGGCCCAACGAGTCCATGCCGACCAGCGATCTCCGCACGCTAACACTTTCCTACACACACTAGGGACAATGTACAATTATACCAAGCCAATTAACCTGCAAACCTGTGCACCTTTGGAGTGTGGGAGGAAACCGGAGCACCTGGAGAAAACCCTTGCGGACACAGGGAGAACGTACAAACTTCTGACAGACAGCATCCGTAGTCAGGATCCAACCCGGGTCTCTGGTATAGTAGGGGGGGAGGGGGCAACTCTACCGCTGCACCACCATTCTATACTTTCAATATCTAATCTAAGATTCTATGCCATTTTTGAGCAGTAAGTTAGCAAAAAACATAGCTTCTATCTATCCAGTGGAAACGGGTTCAATCAATTCTCCTGCAAAACTTTCAATCAAATCAGTCCATAACCTTTTGAGTTCCAGGAATATAATTCGAATTGGTTTAATCCCTTGTGTAACTTTCAGCAATTGTGGTCATTAAATTAACTCAGATATTTGACAAAGTAGACGCGAAGAGCAGATTTGTTTCATCTGTGAGATATAATGGTGGAGGAGCCATGAAATGAGGAATATACAGTGGCTTGCAAAAGTATTCATACCCCTTGAACTTTTCCACATTTTGTCACGTTACAACCACAAACGTAAATGTGTTTTATTGGGATTTTATGTGATAGACCAACACAAAGTGGCGCATAATTGTGAAGTGGAAGGAAAATGATACATGGTTTTCAAATTTTTTTACAAATAAAAAACTGTAAGGTGTGGCGTGCAAAAGTATTCAGCTCCCCTGAGTCAATACTTTGTAGAACCACCTTTCGCTGCAATTACAGCTGCAAGTCTTTTGGGGTATGTCTCTACCAGCTTTGCACATCTAGAGACTGAAATTTTTGCCCATTCTTCTTTGCAAAATAGCTCAAGCTCAGTCAGATTGGATGGAGAGCGTCTGTGAACATCAATTTTCAAGTCTTGCCAGAGATTCTCAATTGGATTTAGGTCTGGACTTTGACTGGGCCATTCTAACACATGAATATGCTTTGATCTAAACCATTCCATTGTAGCTCTGGCTGTATGTTTAGGGTCGTTGTCCTGCTGGAAGGTGAACCTCCGCCCCAGTCTCAAGTCTTTTGCAGACTCTAACAGGTTTTCTTCCAAGATTGCCCTGTATTTGGCTCCATCCATCTTCCCATCAACTCTGACCAGCTTCCCTGTCCCTGCTGAAGAAAAGCATCCCCACAGCATGATGCTGCCACCACCATGTTTCACAGTGGGGATGATGTGTTCAGGGTGATGTGCAGTGTTAGTTTTCCGCCACACATAGCATTTTGCATTTAGGCCAAAAACTTCAATTTTGGTCTCATCTGACCAGAGCACCTTCCTCCACAAGTTTGCTGTGTCCCCCACATGGCTTGTGGCAAACTGCAAACGGGACTTCTTATGGCTTTTTTTCAACAATGGCTTTCTTCTTGCCACTCTTCCATAAAGGCCCGATTTGTGGAGTGCACGACTAATAGTTGTCCTGTGGACAGATTCTCCCACCTGAGCTGTGGATCTCTGCAACTCCTCCAGAGTTACCATGGGCCTCTTGGCTGCTTCTCTGATCAATGCTCTCCTTGCCCGACCTGTCAGTTTAGGTGGACGGCCATGTCTTGCACTGGATTTTAGGGGGCTGAATACTTTTGCACGCCACACTTTTCAGTTTTTTATTTGTAAACAAAATTTGAAAACCATGTATCATTTTCCTTCCACTTCACAATTATGCACCACTTTGTGTTGGTCTATCACATAAAATCCCAATAAAATACATTTACGTTTGTGGTTGTAATGTGACAAAATGTGGAAAAGTTCAAGGGGTATGAAAACTTTTGCAAGCCACTGTAAGTGCAGAGAATTATCCAGACACGGTGATTCCCGTAGGGAATATTGCGAATAATATGGATGGTTCTCCGGGAATCAAGAAAGGAGTGGAAGGGTTTGATGAGGGGTTGAGATGGGGAGGGAATGTTTAGTTTCATTGAGAGATCCAGCATGGAAACAGGCCCTTCAACCCACCGAAGTGGGGAAGATAGCATATCTGGAGAAAATGAATAGGTGACGTTTCAGGTCGAGTCCCTTCTTTGGACTCGAGACGTCACCTATTCCTTTTCTCCAGATATGCGGTCTGACCCGCTGAGTTACTCCAGCTTTTTGTGTCTATCTTCGGTTTAAACCAACATCTGCAGTTCCTTCCTATGCAACTTCAACCCACCGAATCCATGCCAACCATTGATCACCCATTTACACTAGTTCTATGTTATCCTACTTTCTCATCCACTCTGTACACACTAGGACCAATTTACAGAGGCCAATTTACTAGCAATCCCCCATGTCTTGTTTAGCTTGGAGATACAGTGCGGAAACAGCCCCTTGGGCCCACTGAGTGTCCGATCCCTGCATACTAACACCATCCTCCACACAATAGTGGCCATTTATAGTTTTCCCAAGCCAATTAGCCTACAAACCTCTACGCCTTTGGAGTGTGGGAGGAAACTGGAGATCCCGGTGAAGACCCACGCGGTCACGGGGAGAACGTACAAACTCCGTACAGACAGCACCCGTCATCAGGATCAAGCCCGGGTCTCCTGGCACTGTAAGCATTGTAAAGCAGCAACTGCGTCACTGTGCCCCCCCCCCCCCCCACCCCCACCCCTACCCTGGGCATCTGAAGGAAGGGGGCGTGAAAGTAAGTAAGTAAGTAAGTAAGTTTTATTTATATAGCACGTTTCAAGTCAACTCGCATTGACACCAAAGTGCTTTACATCAAATAGATAATAAGTTTCCATACAAACCATAGAAAAAGGTTAAAAAATAAAGAAAATGGACCCAACACATTATAGAGTTCAACACAAACAACACAAAAGTAGCACTACGGGACACAAAGGAGATGCCATGTGAGGGACCCATCTACTAGCAGAAGAAGGAAAACCACCTTCAATTTCTTTCTTATTATTTATTAGCACACTGATAAACCTCTTCTACACCATCCCCAAATGCCTCCACATCCTGTAATGCGGTGCCCAGAATGGTCCCCAAGGCTCCAAATGCGGCTCAATCAAATTTAAGGTAGAGGCTGAAGCAAGGTAGTCCAGAAGTACCGTGGTGAAAAACTAATAGGCCGGCACGGTGGCGCAGCGGTAGAGTTGCTGCCTTGCAGAGCCACAGACTGAAGGGCCTGAAGGGCCTGTTTCGGTGCAGCCCTTACAGCAAAAAAAAGTGAAACTAGCGCAAACACAATCAGCTGAATGGCTGGCTTCGGTCATGTAAACCTCTGCGGTTCCATTACAACCAGATAAGTCTATTAAATTGGTGCCTGCTAATTCAATACTCGGCTGCATTGCAATTCATCAAAATGACCTTGGAGATGTACTTAAGCTTCCATCACCTGTCTGCCGTGCAACTTGCACATCCCTCATTAGGTAAACAAAAGCAGCTTCCATTTAAACAGTGGGATTCTGGCAACATCGTCTGCGTGCTGAAGTTTTCCTGACAAAGGTCACCATGTCTATGCCTTTGTGCTACTCCCATCCAAAAGTTTCAAACAGCAATCACATACAGTTTTGGTTTGTAGCAGATTTTAGTGATTGACTGGCACTAAAACTCAAATAGGTGTGGGCCGTGGCTCCGTTTGTAGGTTAATTGGCTTCTGTAAATTTTAAATTGTCCCTAGTGTGTGCGATAGTGCTAGTGTACGGGGTGATCGCTGGTCGATGTGGACCCGATGGGCTGAAGGGCCTGTTTCCCCGCTTAAAGTCTCAAAGTAAAAAGCAGACAGTCAACATTTTCGAGTCTTGTCTCTTCTTCAGACTGATGGAATAGTGGGGAGAATGGTGGGAAAGAGAGGTGGGGGAGGGACAAGGACTGAGGCAAGGGTGGGTACAGGGGGGAGGGAGGGGGTGAGTGATGGGTGGATTAGGTGACAAAGACCAGAGGTGAACAGGGGCGGCACAGTGGCGTAGCGGTAGAGTTTGCTGCCTTGCAGCGCCAGGGATCTGGTTCGATCCTGACTATGGACATTTTCCGATGCCTTGTGAAAAACAGCTGTATGTACGTTCGTACGTTCTCCCTGTAACCTCGAGGGTTGACTCCAGGTTTCATCCCACACTCCAAAGACGTTCGGGGTTAGAGGTTAATTGGCTTCTGTAACTTGTAAATTGTCCCTAGTGTGTAGGATAGTGCTAGTTTACGGGGCAATCATTGGTCGGCGCAGCCTCGTTGGGCCGAAGGGCCTGTTTCCCCGCTGGATCTCTAAAGTCTAAAGTAAAGAGACAAAGGGGGAGTAGAGGAGGAGTGAAATGTAAGGCCGGAGGGAGGGAGCTTTGTATCCCTGTCGCATTATATATACACACTTGATATTTAGACAGTCATTTGCCTTCCTTATAAATCACCTTGTAAAACAGATCTGACCCTCTGTGTAAGGACTGTGCTTTGGAACTGCACCTATAGACAAACCCTGTTCTCTCCCATCCCACAGTACAAGCCCCATCTTGTTCAGTCTTTCCCGACAGGTGCAGTGGGCTCCCCGTTCTCATAAAACATCCATGCAGCTATTCTAATACATCATTATTTTTTCTCTACCCAGTAAATGAAGACCAGAACTCCAAGTGTGGTCCAACCGAGGAAACACATTTAATAAGATTGGTCTGTCAGCCTTTAAATCCTCTTCCATCTGAGATGACATCTTTAGATGCCTTGTGAAAAACAGCTGCGATCACTTTATTCTGTACTCTGCCAAAACAGCTGGAGTCTATTGATCAGGTTAAAACCCTCACTTCCTGCAGCCCGTTGCATGTGCAGTCGATAGTTCTCAGTTCCAGTGTTGAGCAACTCAAACTATGTGGCTGTTTTCTCTTTAGAATTGAGCGTCAAGCTTATTCTGATTATTCAAGGCAGCTAAGGCAGGTCCTATGAATACTGATCCCAAGGTGTAACAAGTCAAATGTATACATGGTGACCTTTAAAGTGGGTGGCACAGTGGCACGTCTGGTCACAGTGCCAGGGACCCGGGTTCAATCCTGACCGTGGGTAATGTCGGTATGGAGTTTGCACGTTCTTCCTGTGACTGCGTGGGTTTCCTCCCCGCACTCCGGTTTCCTCCCACATGCCAAAGACGTGTGGGTTTGTAGGTTAATTGGCTTCTGTAGTTTGCTCCGAGTGCCCAGGGAGTGGATCAGGAAGTGGAATAACGTAGACATCGTGTGAGCAATGGCCTGTTTCTACTCTGTGTCTCTAAACTAAACTAAACTAAACTAAACTGAACAATCCCAGCGTTTAATTCCTGGTCTGTGCTGGATCCACTGAGCTCAGTCAAAGGGAGTGCTGCAACATTTTACTTCTGATGTCTTCCAAACGGCATAGGAGGCCGTTGGGCCCATCAAGTTAATGCTAGTTCTTGGAGCATTCTCATCAAGCCGCATTCTCCCAGCAAATTATTCACTGTCTTAAACCAATCAACTCGCCTCATTCATTGGCCACACCACACCACAATGTGTCAAACATCCTACCAACCAGAGTTTAGTTTTAGAGTTGCAGCACGGATACAGGCCCTTTGGCCCGTTGAATCTACGCTGACCATCAACTCACCTGTTCACACTAGTTCTATCCCACTTTCACATCCACTCCCTACACACTAGAAGCAATTTTACAGAGGCCTGTGAACCAACAAACCTACACATCTTTGTGATGGAGAGGAAACTGGAGCATCCGGGAGGAAACCCATGCGGTACAAACTCCACACAGACGGCACCCAAGGTCAAGATCGAACCCGGGTCTCTGGCGCTGCGCCATTTTTGCCGTGTTGGCATGTGCTGGATTGCGTGTTGGCATGTGAGGGGAGTTTGTCGCGGTCACTTTAAGATGATGGAAACTCCACACGGACAGCACTACAACTGAATACAATCACAACTTTTAAAATACACTTGGACAGTTACATGGATAGAAAGGGTATAGAGAGCTATGGGACTGGCCAGCTATGTCTCATTGTCAGCAAGTGGGACCACCCAGATATGTCTCATTGTTCGATGTAGACGAGGTGGGCTAAAGAACCGGGTAGAGTTGCTGCCTTACAGTGCTTGCAGCGCCGGAGACCCGGGTTCGATCCCAACTGTGGGTGCTGGCTGTACGGAGATTGTACGTTCTCCCCGTGACCGCGTGGGTTTTCTCGGAGATCTTCGGTTTCCTCTCACCCTCTAAAGACGTACAGGTTTGCAGGTTAATTGGCTTGGTGTGTGTGTAAATCGTCCCTGGTGCTAATGTGCGGGGATTGCTGGTCGGCGCGGACTCGGTGGGCCGAAGGGCCTATTTCCACACAGTATCTCCAAACTAAACTAAACTAAACCTGTTTCCGTTCTGTACAACTCTATTTAACCTGAACCCCGGATCCTTGTGGCAACAGTACTACCTACGCCTGTTCCTCCATGCTGCTGTCTCATAAATGAATAAAAAGAAACAGCAGAAAAAAAAATTAAGAACGCGATATTCTTCACTCTGGTTATTTTCACTACTTCCTATGTTTGGTGTGATTTGCCTGGAGAACGCGCAAAAAAACAAGTTGTTTTACTGTATGTTCATGCAGACGCCAATAATAATCCAATACCAATTTTTAAGCATTACCTCGAACAAAGTGAAATATTCACTGGTTTGATGGGGTAAGGTGAAACTTTGTGAAAGGAGGAGGTTTTACGGGAGGTGTTCTACCATAGAGTCTGAGACTTTAAAGCTACAGTGCAGAAAAGGGCCCATCGGTCCATTGAGTCGATTCCTGTACACCAGCACTAGGAACTAGTGTGTTCCTACACACTAGGAACAATTTACTATTTACAATTTTTACCGAAGCCTATTAACCCACAAACCTGTACATCTCTGGGGGTGTGGGAGGAAACCGGGGAGAAAGTACAAACTCACATAGATATCTACATAGCACCCATTGTCACGCGGGTCTCTGGAGCTATCAGGCAGCAACTCTACTACTGCGCCACTGTGCCACTGAGGCTGACGATACCTCCACTGAAGAGACAAACCTAAAGTACAGAGATCTGGAAGGTCCCAGACAGACGTGGACCGAGCAACAGATTCCACAGAATGCTGGTGCGAGCATTTATAGTGCCTGCAAAGGTTATAACGTTGCTGCATAAGTCAAAAACCTAACTAAATGCTAAATTGGTTAATGTGCGTTAAAAGCATAATGATTCAGACAGACATCACTTTACAGATAAACAAATTCAATGTTAGACATCTAAATTAAGAGCATGCAGAAAATGCTGGAAATGTTCAGCAGGTCGGGGGAAAAAGTTTAAAATGTTTTTTCATCAGAATACTGGAGGATCGAGAGCTTTTAAATCATTACGTGTGTCAAAGAGGAGGTCAGGTGATGTGCAGGGACACTGAAATTATGAAAGGGACCGAGAGTGCAAGGCAAAAGGTGGCTGGTGCGGGAATCGAAGATGGCCATTGTCAATCTTGAATGAATGGATGATTCTTCATAGATAAATAGATACATAGAAAATAGGTGGAGGAGGAGGCCATTCGGCCCTTCGAGCCATCACCGCCATTCATTGTGATCATGGCTGATCGTCCCCAATCAATAACCCGTGCCTGCCTTCTCCCCATATCCCTTGACTCCATTAGCCCCTAGAGCTCTATCTAACTCTCTCTTAAATCCATCCAGTGATTTGGCCTCCACTGCTCTCTGTGGCAGGGAATTCCATAAATTCACAACTCTCTGGGTGAAAAAGTATTTTCTTACCTCAGTCTTAATAATAATAATAATGATGGATGGGATTTATATAGCGCCTTTCTAATACTCAAGGCGCTTTACATCGCATTATTCATTCACTCCTCAGTCACACTCGGTGGTGGTAAGCTACTTCTGTAGCCACAGCTGCCCTGGGGCAGACTGACGGAAGCGTGGCTGCCATTCTGCGCCTACGGCCCCTCCGACCACCACCAATCACTCACACACATTCACACACATTCACACACAGGCAAAGGTGGGTGAAGTGTCTTGCCCAAGGACACAACGACAGTATGCACTCCAAGCGGGATTCGAACCGGCCACCTTCCGGTCGCCAGCCGAACACTTAGCCCATTGTGCCATCTGCCGTCCCAATGACCTCCCTTAAATGACCTCCCCTTTATTCATCGTCGCATGTATCTAGGTACAATGAAATGCTTTGTTCTGCATACGACCTAGGCGGTACACAAGTGTCGCCACGTGTTGGCTGGCGCCCACAAAGTTACACAAGCACCGGACACTCCTATCTACTGCCTGCAGCCGCACGTGCTCTAGTCTTCAGGACTAATAGGAGGCTAGGGAGGCACGGTGGCGCCGCAGTAGAGTTGCTGTCTGACGGCGCCAGAGACTCGGGTTCAATCCCGACTACGGGTGCTGGCTGTACGGAGTTTGTACGTTCTACCTGTGACCGTGTGAGTTTTCTCCGACTGCTCTGGTTTCCTCCTACACTCCAGAGGTGTAAAGGTTTGTAGGTTAATTGGCTTTGGTAAATAATGTAAATTGTCTCTAGTGTGTAGGTTAGTGCTGGTGTATGGGAGTGGCTGGTCGGCGTAGACTCGGTGGGCCGAAGGGCCTGTTTCCACGCTGTATATCTAAATAAAATTGAACAACTCAACCTACAGTGAGTGCATTCAAAAACCAAAGCCTCCAAAACTTCAGAGGTCAAACTGTAGATTACAGGTGAGGCTTGCATTGGTGTGTAATTCCACCCTGGAAAAGGGTTTTGACTGCCTGCCCTATCTAGATACTTAATGTTCATAATGGGCTAAGTCAGATCATGAACCTGATGATTGCGTCTTCCCGACAACCATCAGGCTCCCGAACACTAGCATTAACCTCAGCTACTGTGATCTCTCTGGACTGTTTTGGATTGGATTGCGAATTTCATTGGATTGCGAAATGCACCATTGCATTTACCTCACATTAGTTCAAGTTCAAGTTCAAGTGAGTTTATTGTCATGTGTCCCTGATAGGACAATGAAATTCTTGCTTTGCTTCAGCACACAGAACATAGTAGGCATTTACTACAAAACAGATCAGTGTGTCCATATACCATAATATAAATATATACACACATGAATAAACAAAACTGATAAAGTGCAAATAACAGATAAGGGGTTATTAATAATCAGAGTTTTGTCCGAGCCAGGTTTAATAGCCTGATGACTGTGGGGAAGTAGCTATTCCTGAACCTGGTTGTTGCAGTCTTTAGGTGATTAATATAGACACAAAATGCTGGAGTAACTCAGCAGGACAGGCAGCATCTTCCTTCCTTCTCTCTGGAGATGCTGCCTGTCCCGCTGAGTTACTCCTGCATTTTGTGTCTATCTTCGGTGTAAACCCAGCATCTACAGTCCCTTCTGACATTGTAATTAACTGATTGTGTTATTGATCATTAATCTTTGTGTTAGTAAGTTTGCGGGACTGTTAAGCTGAAGCAAGTAAAAATGTCATTCTTCTGTTGCCGGTACATTGGACAGTTGAACACTCTTGCCTCTTGACGTGTTGGACACTGTGGGCCGAAGGGCCTGTTTCCGCGCTGTATCTCTAAATTCTAATGTAGGCGTCGTTCTGGTGAACCTCTTGGGCACCCTTTCTAAAGCCCCCACAAGTTGCAGGGCAAGTTCAAACCCATTTTATAACCAGTAGCTCCACTCATGTGAGTTCTGCAGGTAAATTGATGATGAATGAATAAATTGTACATTATCTATACCACCTCATCATTTCTGACGCCCTTAACAATCTGCCAAAGCAGTCAATATACTGAAGGCTTCCTTGAATCCTTGAAGTAGCGTCTGAATATTTTAAAAGACATTCCCATCAATCAGTATTGAAATCCCAAACCAGGGCAATGGATTATGTGTAGTGTGCAACTGTATTCAATTAAAAACTGATAACATATCCCTTGATTTCTCAGTCAGTTTGTATCTGTTATGGGCTTATTGAATGCCCATCCAATTGCTTTTTTAACAATTAATCACTATATTCCTTCTTTTGATGGCTGTCGTCATGATTAGAATGATCAGGGTTTTCAGTATTAATTAATAATGTCACTGAATGTGTCTGAAGAAGGGTCTCGACCCGAAACGTCACACATTCCTTCCATCCAGTGATGCTGTCTGTCCCGCTGAGTTACTCCAGCATTTTGTATCTATCTTCACTGAATACTCTGTCAGATTTATGCAGGTGTAGTGTGGAGAGCATCGCGTCCTGGTTCTGTAACAGGAACGCCCAAGAACGAAGGAGGATGCAGAAGGTGGTGGACATTACCCGGTCCATCACAGGTATTGGACTCCCCACTACTGAAGGGATCTATAGGAAGCACTGGTTCAAGCAGGCAGCTAATATCATCAAAGACCCACACCACCCAGGCCATGTTCTCATCTCTCTGTTACCATTGAATCATCCAACCACAACCAGAGAGCAGTCCTGAACTACTAAACACAAAATGCTGGAGTGACTTAGCGGGTGAGGCAGCATCTATGGAGAGAAGGAATGGGCGACGTTTCGGGTCCAGACCCTTCTTCTGCCCTGAAGTAGTAATAATAATAATAATGGATGGGATTTATTTAGCGCCTTTCTAATACTCAAGGCGCTTTACATCGCATTATTCATTCACTCCTCAGTCACACTCGGTGGTGGTAAGCTACTTCTGTAGCCACAGCTGCCCTGGGGAAGACTGACGGAAGCGTGGCTGCCAATCTGCGCCTACGGCCCCTCCGACAACCACCAATCACTCACACACATTCACACACAGGCAAAGGTGGGTGAAGTGTCTTGCCCAAGGACACAACGACAGTATGCACCAAGCGGGATTCGAACCGGGAGTAGCCACCTCATCGGTGACCCTCAGACTATCCTTCATCGGACATTGCCGGTTTTACCTTGCACTAAACGTTATTCCCTTATTGTGTATCTAACATTGTAAATCGCTCGATTGCCATGTAATATCTTTCCGCTGACTGGATAGGGTGCATTGAATAAAAGCTTTTCACTGTACCTCGATACACATGACAAGAGACTAAACTGCAACTGTAACTATTGGGAAGAGAGCCTGAGAACCGTAAACTTCAGATTCAAGAACAGCTTCCTCAAACGAACCATCAGGTTCATGAACCACCTAGTCACAACCCTACCTCTGCACCGAATCACTGCAGACCTTGTACTTTTGTAGTTACTCCATGTGCTTTGCAGCACAATGAGGAACTCATTGGAGACCCTTGGACTATCTTTGCTCGGACTGTACTGGACTTTACCTTGCACTAAACTTTATTTCCTTCATTTCCTACACTGTAAATGGCTCGATTGTAATCATGTATTGTCTTTCCGCTGACTTGATAGCACGCAACTAAAGCTTTTCACTGTACCTCGGTATCCGTGACAATAACCTAAACTGTAAACTGTACACTGTACACTGTGGATGACTCGATCGTAATCATGTATTGTCTTTCCGCTGACTGGTTAGCACGCAACAAATGTTTTTCACTTTATCTTGGCACATGTGACAATAAACTAAACTCAAATGCAAACTTTGGTTTTATCATTATCGTAGATCTAGTTTACATTGAAAATATGCTACTATATTGCATATTGATTGTGGTTCTTGTGTCTCAGGTGCCAACTCCTCGCTAAGAATTTCAGAGTTCTGGATCATATCTGGTGCATATGACAATTCGCTGGAGTTTAGAAGGATGAGGGTGGACCTCATTTAAACTTACCGAATAGGGAAAGGCTTGGATAGACTGGGTGTGGAGAGGATGTTTCCACTCGTGTGAGAGTCTAGGACCAGAGCCCATACCCTTAGAGTTAAAGGACATTCCTTTAAGAAGGAGATGAGGAGGGATTTCTTTAGTCAGAGATGTGGTGAATCTGTGGAATTCATTGCCAAAGAAGACTGTGGAGGTCAGGTCAATGGATATTTTTAAGGCAGAGATAGATAGATTTTACTTCGGAGTCACGTGAGTGACTACGTGAAGAACCCGCTCAGTGCGCAGGCGCGGCATTACGCCAGCAGTGCAACAGCGGCAGCGGGAGTTAGGCTCTCCCGCAACAGAGAAACGGACCGTCAGGTGAGTATCCTGAGGTCGGGTTTCTTTTACAGGGGAGCCCCTTTTTCTGCTTGTGTTTTACAGGCAGAGAAAAAGGCTCTGGAACAAAACTGTCCCCCGTTCAAGGAGGAACGTTTCCCGTCGGGGGGAAGGGGGGCAGCAACAGGCGGTAGGAGCGTTTACCCGGTGTTCCACAATTCCCCGACACCGTGCCGAGCCCAGCCCGATAGCGGGCTGGATGTATAGCCACCCGAAGAGGCATCCGGCAGGTATTCCCGATTTGGGACGGGACGTCTCTCCACCCGCACGGGGGGAGAGAGAGCCGCCTGAGCCGCTGGAGCGGCTCACGGAGCAGGTGCCTGCGAGACGCGCTGCTTGAGGGGCGCTCTCGCTACTACAAGGCACAAAAGCTCTAGAAGAAGGCGGTAGGAACATTTACCGGGCGCACCGCTATCCCCACACCGCGCCGAAGCCAGTCCCGCTAGTGCCTGAGCTGCGGGCTGGATGTTCAGCCATCCGAAGAGGCATCCGGCCGGTGGCTTCCGACTTGTCGGAGGGGACGTCTCTCCACCCGCATGGGAGAGAGACAGCCGCCTGAGCCGCTGGAGCGGCTCCTGGAGCAGGAGCTCCTGCGAGACACGCTACGTGAGGGGCAGTCTCGCTGGAGGGTTCAGGCATACCCTCCACAGTGCCTAGGCACTGCCCATCGCTTCCTCCTTAGTGTGGTTAGCTTTGGGGTGACCAATGGCTGGGCTGGTCATGAAGAGGGGTCACTGGCAGAACAATATCGGGAGTATGCTTGAGGTACAGGATCAGGAAGAGCTGCTGGGTGTGGCAGCTATGTGGCTCCACCACTAGCGAGATGGCTTTTCAGTCTCAACTGATGGCCAGCTTACTACCTGTCTTTTCCAAAAAACCTCTCCAAGACAGGTAGCCATGAGGCGTTGGTTTTATCACGCCTCCCCTAAATTGCATTTACTCAAAGTGCCCGCCATTATTGGGGGATACATAGAGCAGCGCATTTAACCTAAATATTTTAAAAATGCATTTGGTACCCTGACGTCGGCTATCATGTCCACCTGCTCATTCCAGAAGGGCAGGGTAGTATGGCAAAACACCTGACCCTACTGTTCCGCCCGCGGAGTTTGAACCGTCGCCTCGGCGCAGAGGGAGAACAAAGGGGGAAGAGACAGAGACTTTAAGATTTTGCCTTCCACCACAGTGAGGAGGTGTTTGGTGAACTCACTGTGGTGGATGTTAAATTTGTGTTGATTGTGTGTTTTTGCCATTTTTAAAAATTATATGTATGACTGCAGGGAAACAAAATTTCGTTCAGACCGAAAGGTCTGAATGACAATAAAACGAATCTAATCTAATCTAACCTACTGTTCAACGGCATACCTCATAACTTCTGAAATGAACTCACAAACCTGCCCTCAATCTATGAAATTAACAGGACTATGAGAACGCCGACCTCACAAGCACAGATCCTGCTACCTGGCACTTACCAAACCAGTCCTAAAAAACTGGACGAAGTGTTCAAACTATTCGGCACAAGAGGGCAGAGTCTGGAATGAGCACCACACTAAACCAGACAGCAGTACCTCAACGTGTCCACCAGGGGCGTCTTCCTCATGGTACTGGTGAAAGCTCGGGGCCTGCATGCCAAACCCGTAGCATTTTGGGCCACGGCCCAGAGCAGGCCCCAGGGGAAAATGCGCCACCCCCCAACAAACATTGTCCCTACAAGAACAAGGAACCAGAAAGCGAAGAAAACAACAATGAAGACAGATAAGTATGGTTCCTACCATCACATAAAGGTTAAGGGTTGTACTAACAAGGGGTGGATGAATCACGCCTGGTTAGGAAGCTATCACTCTTGGTAGTTATATACCAAAAAAAAAAATAAATACAAGGGGAATATAATTAATATCTTGCCACCAATTCAGCAAGCACCCCAAGTGGTCTACCCTCCCACGATGGTAAATGTCGCACCATCGTTGATAAACCACTTGAGTATTTCACCAGGTATACCCATTCATGGGATTTGTAACTACTACCATGGATCCAAGGATACTTTATGGTAGACATCGACCTTGAAGATGCACACTATTCAGTACCTTCTCATATAAGTTTCGGATATACCGCAATTACCTGGATGGAGTAACCATGATGAGCGTTGCGGCATTTAAGTCAAAGTTATCCAGAATCAACTAGCCCTGACACTTAGAAACATTCCGTCATGGCATGTCTATATATTAACGACAAACTATCCTTGGATACAGCTTTAGCTGCATCGCTTCTCGGCCTTTTGGCTAAGATCAAGTGTAGTGTCTTTTCTTATCAGTTTAATAATCTGATACGTCTCTTATCTAGGGACCATATATTAAATTGAATTTTGGAACAGGGAGATGGAATAGGGGCTTGCTCCGTCCACTCCACGCATCGACCCAGTATTACAGTGCCTCTGGGAACGGTGCACAAATATATATCCAGATATTTACGTTGACCATCCACAACGTTGTTATCTGGTATTCATTAAGACTATCAGTCATGGTGCATTAACCACCAATCAACTACGTGGAAAAGTAATTGGGATATAGCAGCTCTACCAGCTACTGAACTTTGTACCTTTCCTATGAGCTGAGATACTAGTGTTCAAAACTATCTCCATACCTGTATTATGGGGGCAAATGGATTAATCTGTAGTGTTATCATGGAATTTATCGGCAGGAAGGATTATGGTTGTACACTTCCACCTGTTTTGAGTAACATCTTATGTGTCCTGATGTGTTACTGAGCTTGTAATACTTAATGCCAATATGAATTGACTTAAACATGTTATATATTAACTTACTTAATTCTAGTGAAGCATTTGCTCAGTAATCCACCAAATTTGCATGTTCGTTTATAAGATAACAACATCAGTGGTGGCATATACCAAACCACTTGGGCGGAGAACATCGATATTAGGTGACAATTTATTAACAATTGGAAACCGTATGTCGTCAAACATGTTTGACCATCAGTAACTCACCTATCAGGTGAGCTAAATACTGTAAACATACATTTAAACCAAAAATATTTGCTGAAATCACTAAGCAATATGGACACCAGATATTGATTCCTTATATCCAATTAAATCACCACGTACTAACTTACGTCACATGAAACCAATCTCAAGGCAGCGGCAATGGAGACATTCCCGCGTATGAGGGGTGGGGGGAACCTAATCTCTATGTTTTCCTTTCCTTCTACCTCTTCAATAGGTACTACGGCTTCATCAGTCGGGTACTACGCAAATTACAGTGGACCAAGTCCACAAGCATGGTTCCCAGTGATCCTCGACATGGTCATTAAAAGAATTGCAGAATTGGGAAGACCATTGCTGTGCTTGGATCAGCAGCACTATCAACCTGATGACAGTATTCCGTCGCATATCCTAGGGAACATACCTGAGGAGCATCAAGAAATGGTACACTGTTTTCCAAAACAGGAATTACACATTCAACTATAACAAAAAACTGTACTGGAGCTCCTGGCAGGTCTTCACCACAATGAAGGACATGTTCTGTTAGCCTACTCAACTTGGGTACCGCTCACTGGTGATCAGATACAGGAGAGGTATATCAATCCATTCCCCAGAAATAGGTACACCCAAATTGGGATGTCAGTGAAATCCTGACATACCTTAGGGGATGATCACCAGCCAGGTCACTCACCCTGGAACAGCCTACCCTGAAGATGGACATGCTGGTGGCCTTACATCAACACAAAGAGCCAGCTCTCCCGTCTACTGCGATGGGACAACATGGTTATAACACCAGATAGTGTCACATGTCCATTCAAGGGTTGGCCCAAACAGAACAGACCAGGAACATCAGGTCCAGTCATGAAATTCCGGGCATACCCACCTGAACCACGTTTTATGTGTCATGACCCACTTAGAGATCGACACAATAAGGAATACCGAGGGAGAGGAAAAGCCTTATGGGTCAGCCACAGGAAACCTCATGGTCGGGTGATGAGCTAAACTATCTCTAGTGGCTCAAGCAGGTACTGGGAGTTGCTGGAGTAAATACTAACGTGTATAAAATCTTATTCCACCAGGACAGCTTCCACGTCAGTAACTAAGAGGATGGACGAGCCTATGGACCACATCCTGGCTACTGCAGGGTGGTCTAGGGAGTATACGTTCCAAACTTTTATAACAAACCACTGACAGAACCTGTATCGTTTGCAGAAAAAGAATCTGCAAAAAAATATATATAATTTAAGCCCGGGGGAGCAATTGGTCTTGTTGTTGTTAATAACACCATTATTGTTTTTACAAACAGATTCATGGTTGATTACGATAACATACTTCCTCCCTCGAATGACTTCGGCAGCGAGTGAAGTATGAACTGTTACACGGTTTGAAATCACAGAGCTTTGAAGTCTTCACGTAGTCACTCACGTGACTCCGAAGTAAAATAGTAAGATTAAACGAGAACTTACCAGTTTGAAGTTTGATCTGTATTTTATGAGGAGTTACGATGAGGGATTACGTGCCCTCCGCTCCCACCCTCATTATATGGATCAAACTAATAAATTGATGTCTCCTTATCTTTACTATGTTTACTTCAAATAACTGTGTTTATCTGTGATTCCACATCGCTGCTTGGAAGTATGCCGCGCCTGCGCACTGAGCGGGTTCTTCACGTAATCCCTCATCGTAACTCCTCATAAAATACAGATCAAACTTCAAACTGGTAAGTTCTCGTTTAATCTTACTATTCTTGATTAGTACGGGTGTCAGGGGTTATGGGGCATAGGCAGGAGAATGGGGTTAGGAGGAAGAGATAGATCAGTCATGATTGAATGGCGGAGTAGATTTGATGGGCCGAATGACCTAATTCTTCTCCTTTCACTTATGACCTCATGAATCTACTCTGCCATTCAATCATGGCTGATCTGTCTTTCCCTTTCAACACCATTCTCTTGCCTTCTCCCCGTAACCTTTGACACCCTTACTAATCAAGATATATATTTATCAGTGTGCTGTTGTCTTTATGTTACACTGCAGTAAATATGAATTGCATTGTTCCCATGCCTGCACACATGACAATTTCAAAAACGCTCATGAATCTTGGCTCTCTGGAGAAGTGGCTAATTCTGAGAAATACAAAAATTTAAAAGGCAGAGCAGACAGCAGATTTCCTTCCCGAAGAGAACATTAGTGGAGCCAGATGTTTAGTTTTATGACAACCCAGAGTTTTCACGGCCATCATAACTGTAGAACTTCCTCGTTAGCCCAGATTTATTTAATTAACTGAATTTAAAGTCACCAGCTGTCGTGGTGGGACTTGAACAATTCCAGATTATGAGTCTGGGGTTCTCAACTCTTTGTCCATTAACTAAACCACTGTGCTACTTGTTCCAACACTTGCTGCAATTCCATTAATTCCACAAAAATACAAAATCCACCCCTTGGTATTGCTATCGGTTTATTATAGTCACATGTACCGAGATTCAGTGTCTTTCAATGCTATCATTAGTTCATGTTAATAAGTGATAGCCCCATCAAGGACCATAACACAATAGTAGGTGTTTTAGTGTTCTTTAGTTTGTTTTATGTGCGGGGTGGGGGTTGGGGAAAACGTTTTTAAATCTCTTACCTCGACAGAGATGCGATTTATTTTCCGTATCGTATCTCCGTCCGCACTGCGGCCTGACAGCGAGGAGTTGGCGGCCTTTGCTGGAGACCGACTTCGGGAGCTCCAACCGCGGGGGCCTGCACGACTTACTATCGCGGAGCTCGCGTTCCCTTTGCCATGGATCTACCTCGGAGCTCCAGCCACAGGAGCCTGTGGACTTTAACAATGTGGACCTCATGGTCTCTGGTTAGAGACCGACTTCGGTAGCTCCAGACCGCAGGATCTTCGGCCGTCCCGACGTGGGAACTTCGACCGCCGGCTCTGGGAACACCCCGACTGCAGATGGTTCGACTGCCCTGACCGCGGGAGAATAAAGAGGCGGAAGATTGGACTTTTTTGCCTTCCATCACAGTGAGGAATGTGGGGAACCCACTGTGGTGGATGTTTATGTTAACTTTTATGTAGTTGTGTGTCTTGTTGCTGTTTTAGTATGGCTGTATGGTAATTTGAATATCTTAATTGGAGCGTGACAATAAAAGATTCCCCATCTCATTCCCACACTGACCTTTCTGTCCTGGGCCTCCTCCATTGGCAGAGTGAAACAAAATGGAAATTGGAAGAACAGCATCTCATATTTAGCTTGTGCAGCTTACAGCACAGCGGCATGTATATTGATTTCCCTAACTTCAAGTAACCCCTGTGTTCCCTGTCTCTCCATCCCTCCCACATCAAGTCGCACCAACTTCTCGTTCTCACCTAGCAAACAGCTAACAATGGCCTGTTTCCTTTATCATGGTTTTTTTTGGGCATATCTTACATTCATTTGTTCTATATCACTCTACATCACGTCTATATCTCTCATTTCCCTTTCCCCTGACTTTAGTCTGGAGGGGTCTCAACCCGAAATGTCATCCATTCCTTCTTGCCTGAACTGCTAAGTTACTCCAGCATTTTGTGTCTATCTTAAGTCTACTCCACCATTCAATCACGGGTGATCTATCGTTCCCTCTTAAGCCCATTCTCCTGCCTTCTCCCCATAACCCCTGACTGGAATTTGGATTGAATAATGGCACCAAAAATGGTGGTGCCCGCATGTATAATTTTCTGCAAGAATAATTTTACCGTGCAGTTGCAGTTATGACAGTAAAGCGCTATTGAACCATTGAACCCTTCAGCCCACAATGCCTATGCCGAACGTGATGCTGGGAATATACTAATCTCACCGAGATTGAAAAGGCCCAAGCAGAAGACACTGCGCTGAAGGAACTGAACGGGTCTGGAATCATCTGTGGAGGGAATGGGCAGATCATGTTTCGGGTTGGGATCCTTCTTTAGACTGATGGGGAAAGGGGAAGAATACTGGGAAAGAGGTAAGGACGGGGCAAAGTCTGGCAGGTTTATAGGATGGATAGGGATGAGGGGTGCGATTAGAAAATGGGTGAAGTAGGTGACAAATGCCAGATGTGAATCTTATCCAGAACAGAGGTGGTTGTGTGGTGACCTGATAGAATACAACATTAATGATAGATGGGGCAGTTTAGTTTAGTTTAGCTTAACTTAGTTTTGTTTAGAGATACAGCGGGGAAACAGGCCCTTCGGCCCACCGCGTCCGTGCCGACCTGCGATCCCCGCACACTAACACTAACCTACACAAAGTAGGGACAAACACAGGTTTGTGGGTTAATAGGCTTCTGTAAATTGTCCCTAGAGTCGAAAGTACTGAAAGAAACTGACACATCACCAAAATACTAAACTTTCAGGAAATCTGAAATAAAAACAGAAAGGGCCTGGAATGTCCAATGTGCCAATTGACATTTTGCAGAGAGAAACAGAGTTAATGTTCCAAGTGTTTTGTGAGATTGCGGAAGAGATGTTTAATAACTGTTTGATGGGAAAGAAAGGGAAGTGCGTCTGGGGATGAGCGAGCTAAAGGAAGAAGGCTTGAGAGGATGCAGGTGCAGGACATCTGGAGTGAATATAAAGGAGAGAACCCAGTGGGTCAGGTTACATCATGTGGAGGAAAATGAACAGACAAGTTTCAGGTCGGGACCCTTCTTGTGGATTGAAAGAGTAAAGGGAAAATCGGCTGTATAAAGGGGGGGAGAGTGAAGAGGGCAAATGGTAGCAACGACAGGTATGGCACGGTGGCGCAGTGGTAGAGTTGCTGCCTTACAGCGCCAGTGACCCAGGTTCGATCCTGACTGCGGGTGCTGTCTGTATGGAGTTTGTGCGTTCTCCCCGTGACCGCGTGGGTTCTCTCCGAATGCTCCAGTTTCCTCCCACCCTCCATTCCAAAGACTTGAAAGTTTGTCGGTTAATTGGCTTCAGTAACAATTGTAAACTATCGCTAGTGTGCAGGATAGTGCTGGTGTGCAGGGAACGCTGGTCGGCACGGACCCGGTGGGCCGAAGGGCCTGTTTCCGCACTGTACCTCTAAACTAAACTAAACTAATAGGTGGATGAGGTGAGGTGAGGTTGCGTAGGAGATAGCAGGCGTGGGTTAGGTGGAAACAATGAAGAGTCTGGGAGGAGATAAGTTGAGGACAAAAGGCAGTAGGTTCTGGAATCTGAGAAGGAAGGACAGTGAAGATTAGTGAAGAAAGGATTGACGAAGGTGGAACCAATCTTGATTATGTTGCTATTTACGGGTATTTTTTGTCTGTACCTCAAGACTCCAGATTGGTCCAAAATGCCCTCTTGTCATCCTTATTGGCGCTGCACAGGGTGTAGGTAGATTTCTTGTACTGCTCGGGTTTGTTCAGGAACACTGAAGACTTGGACTTCAAGCTGGGAGTGGACCTCATGGTTCATCCATAATGGCAACATTAACACGGTAAACACACAAATAAGTACACAATAATCATAAAATAAGTTAATAATCTGTAATACTAGATAACCAGATCATAACAATGTGAAACTGAAGTAGGCAAAAAATGCTGGAGAAACTCAGGGGGCGAGGGCAGCATCTATGGAGAGAAGGAATAAGTGACCAGATTGATGTCGGGGGTGGGGGGGGGGAGAAGCGAGAAAGGAAAGTAGGAGGAGTAGGACTAGGGAGACTGAGAAGGGGGAGGGGAAGGAGGGAGAAAGCGAGGGCTGTCTAAAATAGAGATGTCAATGTTTATATACCGCTGGGGTGTAGTTAGACTGCCAAACGAAATATGAGGTGCTGTTCCTCCAATTTGCGCTGGGCTTCACTCTCTGGCCAGACATGGTCCTGTGGTCCAAACTGCCAAGTTGGCATACGTTGTGGAATTGACAGTTTCCCTGGGAAGATGGTGTTGAAGAAGCTTATGAGAGGAAAAAGACAAGTACTCTGAACTGGCAACTGAAGCATCCCAGAATGGCTGGCAGGACCAAGATTTCCCTGTCGAAGTGGGATGCAGGGGATTTGTTGCTACAGCTATGACCAGGGCTATTAAAGAAAATAGGGTGAGGGGTCGCTCCCTCCAACAAGCCAATCAAGTCATTATCAAATTCTGCAGAAAAAAAGCAGCAATTTGATTTAGATCGAAACGAGAGACTGGGCTGCAAGATGAAGACAGGAGGGTATGGAATTGAGGGGGGTGTAACTGCGACGCCAGGTATCACCGTGAGCCCTCTGGAGATGTTGTGGGCTTATCAATGGAAACGTCAACAAAGGAGGTGCCCACCTGATGGCCCCAATGACGTACCTACCCTAACCTTTCACCACTCCAATCCCACTGCAAATATCAAGAGTGCCGACTTATTCCAGGGATTGAAACATCAAGCAACATTAGCTCTACTGACAATGGATGGGGCCCAGGGCAGAAAGGCCAGATTGGGAATGGGAGGGGGAGTTGAAGTGCTGGGCCCCAGCGGTATGAACATTGACTTCTCTAATTCTCTTATAAAATCCATAGTAAATCACCGCTGTTGAGGCCAGGTTGAGACTAGTGTTGTGCAGTGTTCAAGATCCTGAGAGTTGCTGGGAAGAAGCTGTTCTTGAACCGAGTGGTCACGGTTTTCAGGCTCCTGAACCCTCCGCCTGATATGCAGTAATGAGATGAAAGCATAGCTAGATGGGTGTGGGTCTTTGATGGCATTGGTTGCCTTGATGAGGCAGGGTCTTCCGTAGAGAGCCTTCTGGTAACGGGGACGTCAGTGCCCCTGTTAGATGGGGTGACATCCACCACTCTCTCATTCATTCTAGGGCATTTGAGTTACCAAACCAGGCTATGATTCAACCAGTTAAAGCCCTGTCCCACAGTACGAGTTCATTCCAAGAGCTCTCCCGCGTTTGCCCTGATTCGAACTCTGAGATTTACGGTAATGGCCACTCGTCGGTACTCGGGGCTCTCATGGACATTTTTCAACATGTTTGAAAAATCTTCACGAGTCTTCCCGTGCTTACCTGCCATTAGCCAGGTCTTCCCAGTACCTGCCGTTAGCGTAACGAGCCGCTAAGAGACGTCCCCGAGCTCCGACGTACCCGCTACGTTCATTCTCCGTGCTTACCACGAGTTTGATTTTTTTTAAACTCGGGAGAGATCTTGGAATGAACTCGTACTGTGGGACAGAGCTATTAGTATGCCTTCTACGATATCCTCTAACAGAAACCTATTTTGCTGGCTTGATTAAAATATATAGTATAGAAACAGGTAGACAAAAAATGCTGGAGAAACTATGGAGAGAAGGGTCTCGACCAGAAACGTCGCCAATTCTTTCTCTCCATAGATGCTGCCTCACCTGCTGAGTTTCTCCAGCATTTCTTGTCTACCTTCGATTTTTCCCGCATCTGCAGTTCTTTCTTAAACATAGTATAGAAACAGGTTCTTCAGTCCATTGGATTCACGCTGACTATTGATCACCTGTTCACACTGATGCTATGATATCCCACTTTCCCATTCACTTCCGGCACACTAGGGGGCAATTAACCGCTTATCCGTAGGATGAAGGAGGAAACCGGAGAGCACCTGGAGAAAACCCACACGGTCACGGGGAGAACATGCAAACTCCACACAGACGGCATCCGAGGTCAGGATCGAACCGGTATCTCAGGCATCCTGGGGCAGCCACCTCTGTACAAAATTGCCCTGAAGTGATCCCAACCTATCGTACATAAAATGCTCCTCAGCTTGTATCCGCACCCTTTCACAGTCAATTCACACTAACAAATGGTTAAGTTCTTAAAGACCTGACTTAGTAAACCGTTGAAATATTAAGGGCTGCAGTTTTGTTTACAAAATCATTTTGATGATTTAAAATTAGGTCATTCACAAGTGGAGGCCTTATTAAATGATGGCAATAAATTCACGTTTGGCTGTATTAATAAAATCTCACCAGTTTATCGGTCGGTCTTAAACATGTCAAAAAAACACTTTTTTATCAGAAATAAAAAATAGTAATGATTGCCATTCTGCTCTGCTGCCTGGGCACAGCAATGCATGGACAATTTTGTGTTTGATCTCCGCAAATGAATATCGATGGGAACTTAAAGCTCCAGTTCCACCAATGCAATCTCAACAGCAATTTGTGCGCAATTTTCCAGATTGCGGCAGAAAAATAGTGATTATCCGCCATCAAGTAGTGCCGACTACTTTTGTAACTGGGTTAACATTTTAATGCTATGAAAGCTGCCAGGTTACCAGTCAGCGTTATGCAACTGTACCATTTCCTTCCGATGATGTATTGTTTTTAGAGTATTGTGTTCAGTTTTTGGACATCCTGCTGCAGGGAAGATGCCATGAAGCTGGAAAGAACGCAGAGGAGGATCGCGAGGGTGTTATAACAAACAGTATAATGATAAGGAACTGCAGACGCTGGTTAGTACCAAAGAAAGATGCAAGATGCTGGAGTCACTCAGCGGGTCAGGCAGCATCTCTGAGGAGCATGGATATTGCAGGTGTAACTCTACGCTGCAGACCTTGACCCCTCTCACTGAAGTGCACAATCACACACTCTACAATCTCTTAAACTCCATTTACCACGTTTCCAGCCGCTCACTTACTCTATCTGCCGTTCCCATTTTTGTGATCGCAATGTCTTTATTTCAACTTTCCCTTCCACCTATTTTTGTGTGGCCATCATTGTTAATTTGGCTCTTTGGCTGCCTGATAAGTTGTGTGTGGGGGGGAATTTTCAACCAACGATCTGTGATTTCCGACACTCTTGTCTTGCACACATCCCTCCACAGAGAAACCAGCACAGTGGGAGACCCTCTCGTCAGCCTTGTTATACGGAGTTACGTACGACGTTATTGCCGGGTCCCGAGGGCCTAGGCTATAGGGAGAGGTTGAGCAGGCTAGGACACTATTCCTTGGAGCGCAGGAGGATGAGGGGTGATCTTATAGAGGTGTACAAAACCTTGAGAGGAATAGATCGGGTAAATGCTGTACCCATGTCCCTGTTTTTCACAGTCTCTTGCCCAGAGTAGGGGAACTGAAAACCAGGGACATGGGTTTAAGGATAAGAGGAAAACATTTAATACGAACCCGAGAGGTATTTAGAATTTTTAGAATTAGATCCTTTATTTGTCATTCAGACCTTACGGTCTGAACGAAATGTCGTTACCTGCAGCCATACATACAATAATAAACAACAGAACAGACAGTAAACACAAATTAACATCCACCACAGTGAGTCCACCAAACACCTCCTCAATGTGATGGAGGCAAAAATCTTAGGTATCTTTATTGCACAAAGGGTGGTGGGTGTTTGGAATGAGCTGCCAGAGGAGGTAGTTCAGGCAGGTACTATCGCAACATTTAAGAAACATTTGGACAGGTAGTCAAGAGTCAAGAGAGAGTCAAGAGTGTTTTGTTGTCATATGTCCCAGATAGAACAATGAAATTCTTACTTGCAGCAGCACAACACAATATGTAAACATAGTACACTGTAAACAATATTATAACTAGAGAGAAGAAAAGTTCAGTGTGTATATACACATACTCACATATACACATATAGATCATATATATATGTATATATACACACATGCACACATACATACAAAAAAATAAACAAATAATAATAGTGCAATAATATCAATAATAGTCTATGTAGTTCAGAGCTCATTTGAGGTTACAGGGTTTAATAGCATGATAGCTGTAGGGAAGAAGCTGTTCCTGAACCTGGGCGTACCAGTTTTCAGGCTCTTGTACCTTCTTCCCGATAGCAGGCATGAAATGAGTGTGTGGCCAGGGTGGTGTGGGTCTCTGATGATGTTGGCTGCCTTTTTGAATCCCCTCGATGGTGGGGAGGTCAGAGCCAGTGATGGACTGGGCAGTGTTCACAACTTTTTTGCAGTCCTCTTTGCTCCTGGGCATTCAAGTTGCCGAACCAGACCGTGATGCAACCCGTCAATATGCTCTCTGCTGTACACCTGTTGAAGTTCAAGACATGAATAGGACAGCTTTAAAGGGATATGAGCCAAACAAAGGCAGGTGGGACTAGTATAGATGGGACATGTTGGTTGGTGTGAGCAAGTTGGGCCGAAGGGCCTGTTTCCACGCTGTCTGACTCTAGCAGTGGTCTATGGTGCTTTTGAAACCTTTGGGCTGTAAATCTAACGCCATGACCATGTGGCCACTTGCACACAGCAAGATCCCACAAAGTAACATTCTCTCAGAGCTTCAACGTAGCAGCGGCCTTGACTTTGTGCTCTGTTTTCTGGAGTTGAGCTTGATGCTTTCGGGGTGACATCCATCTTACATAGAAACATAGAAACATAGAAAATAGGTGCAGGAGGAGGCCATTCGGAGCTAGCACCGTCATTCATTGTGATCATGGCTGATCGTCCCCAATCAATAACTCGTGCCTGCCTTCTCCCCATATCCCTTGATTCCACTAGCCCCTAGAGCTCTATCTAACTCTCTCTTAAATCCATCCAGTGATTTGGCCTCCACTGCCCTCTGTGGCAGGGAATTCCACAAATTCACAACTCTCTGGGTGAAAATGTTTTTTCTCACCTCAGTCTTAAATGGCTTCCCCTTTATTCTAAGACTGTGGCCCCTGGTTCTGGACTCGCCCAACATTGGGAACATTTTACCTTCATCTGGGGTACACAAAAAAGCTGGAGAAACTCAGCGGGTGCAGCAGCATCTATGGAGCGAAGGAAATAGGCAACGTTTCGGGCCGAAACCCTTCTTCAGACCTGCATCTGGCTTGTCCAGTCCTTTTATAATTTCATATGTTTTTATAAGATCCCCCCCCCCATTCTTCTAAACTTAGTCAGAGTGCCTTGCAACGCCGGAGACCCGGGTTTGATCCTGACTCCAGCTGCTGTCTGTATGGAGTTTGCATGTTCTCCCCGTGACCGGCGTGCGTTTTCTCCGTTATCCCCGGTTTCCTCCCACACACCAAAAAAAGTATAGGTTTGTAGGATTAATTGCCTTGATGTAATTTGAAATAGTCTCTAGTGTGTGTAGGATGATGTTGGTGTGCGGGGGTCGCTGGTCGGCGCGGACCAAAGGGCCACGCTGTATCTCTAAACTAAACTAAACTAATCAGTGAAGGAACAACGACATATTTCCAAGTCATGGTGGTGTGTGGATTGGAGGAGAACTTCCAGTTATATAAATAAAAGCACCCACAATCTCAACGCTCAGCTCAGATACACAACACACACTGCTAACCACGAGTGATAGTATATTTTATATATTTGAAATTTGGTTTACAACCCGTTAACTGCCTCCACACGCCAGTGCCAAGGCACCGGCACTAATTTTACTTCGGAGTCACGTGAGTGACTACGTGAAGAACCCGCTCAGTGCGCAGGCGCGGCATTACGCCAGCAGTGCAACAGCGGCTTGCAACGGGAGCTAGGCTGTCCCGTTACAGGATGAACCGGACCGTCAGGTGAGTACCCTGAGGTCGGGTTTTCTTTTACAGGTGAGCCTTTTTCTGCTTGTGTTTTTTACAGGCAGAGAAAAAGGCTCTGGAACAAAAACTGTCCCCCGTTTTCCCGTTGGGGAGGGGTGGCAGCAACAGGCGGTAGGAGCGTTACCCGGTGTGTCCAGTAATTCCCCGACACCGTGCCGAGGCCAGCCCGCTAGTACCTGAAGCAGCGGGCTGGACGCATAGCACTCGAGAGGCATCCGGCAGGTGTTCCCGATGTCGGACGGGACGTCTCTCCACCCGCACGGGGGGAGGAGAGAGCCGCCTGAGCCGCTGGAGCGGCTCACGGAGCAAGTGCCTGCGAGACGCGCTGCTTGAGGGGCGCTCTCGCTACTACAAGGCACAAAGCTCCAGAAGAACCTGTCCCCCGCTCGACTCCAGCGGAGGAGCGTTCCATTGCAAGGGGGGGCAGCAACAGGCGGTAGGAACAATTACCGGTCGCCCCGCTATCCCCATCACCGCGCCGAGCCCAGTCCCGCTAGTGCCTGAACTGCGGGCTGGATGTCTAGCCATCCGAACAGGCATCCGGCCGGTGGCGTCCGATTCGTCGGACGGGGACATGTCTCCACCTAAATGGAGGAGAGACAGCCGCCTGAGCTGCATCCAACAGCAATTGGAGCAGCTCCAGCGAGATGCGCAGAAAGAGCGCTCTCGCGGAGGGAGGTCAGGCACCCCCTCCACAGTGCCTCATGCACTGCCCTCTGCTCCCTCATTACTGGAGGCTAGCATTGGTGACCAGGGCTGGGCTGGTCTGGAACAGGGGCAGGCGGACGAATTCGGGAGTATGCCAGGGGTGCAGGAACATGAAGAGCTGTTGGGTGTGATGGACCGCTTGTAGCAACCCCACGGGCTGGAGCACCGCTGGAACCAAGAATGGCGGCCAGCATCAACCATTATGGAAAAGGTGCTCGCTGAGGTGCTGAAACAACACAGCACCAGAAAACGGTGAGGCCCTCAAAGTAAAAAGTGTCAACAGCCAAATCTGGGGGCATGTGGGTCACACATCCAGACCCAAGAACTCAAGCTACAGCGGATCCTAAGGCTCCTGACGTCAGCCATCACAGCCTTTGCTCGTTCCGTGGAGACCACGGAGATGGATACCTGCCAGCAGGATGTGCTGGCATTAATGTGTACACACAATTTGAGATCAACAATCTCCGGAGGGAAACATAAGACCTGCCCTCAATCCCAAATTTGCTGGCTTGTGTAAAGCCCCAGCTGCGGAGACGGACGCGCTGCCATTTGGGAAAGATTTCAATAAAAACTGAAGGAGATGCAGGAAGCATCAAAAACCTTCGGCCTAATGAGGGCAGGCCCCGGGACGAGCAAACCAAGACCTCCGATACCCAAGTGGCAGCACCCCACGGCATCCACCAGTCGACGTCCGCAATATGGGACTGGTGAACGCTTGGGGTCCGCACATTATCCCCAAAGATCTTTCAGATCAGGGCCCGCAGCGGACCCTCTGGAAAATGCGCCTCCCCCCAACATCGCCAGCACGTCAGAACAAAATCTTCAGGAAAATGAAGAAACAGAATCGCCAATAACCATGGAGGTAGGTGGGTCTGGTCCCTACCAGCATATAGAGAATAAGGGTGCTTTATTAACAGGGGGGAGATTACACTTGTTTAAAGAAGCATGGGGTATGGTCACGAGTGACAAGTATATACTCAACAACATTACAGGATATAAAATACAATTCATGTCAGAAAAAACGCCGCCAGTTCAACAATGGCCCCAAAGGGTATTTCTCCCTCCGTCAAAGAGAAACGTGAGGGACAAGCTGAACTGGTGAGACTTATCACAAAGGGGGTCATCGAAAAGACCAAACATGAACCTTTGGAATTGTATCGAATATATTCACTAAAACCAAAAAGATGGTGTCTGTCGCATCATCATTGACTTAACATCACTAAACAAATTTGTTAAGTATATACATTTCAAAATGGAGACATATGTTACTGCCAAACAACTGAATTCCAAAGGACACTTCATGGCAAGCATTTATCTTAAAGATGCTTACTATCTAGTACCCATATACAAGGATCATCGCAGATACCTAAAATTTATCTGGATGGTACAAAGCATTGCCCTATGGGCGAACTTCAGCCCAAGATTATTCACCAAAATATTGAACCCAGCCATGGCAATACTAAGAAAACAAAAACATATTGTCATGGCATATCTGGAGGATATTCTCATAGTAGGGAAAACGATGGAATTGGCTGTGGCAGCAGTATCAGCTACAAAACAGCTCCTCGAAACTCTGGGGTTCGTCCTACATCCAGATAAATCTAAGTTGAAGCCATCCACTATCATGGACTACCTGGGCTTCACAATTAACTCAGTCCATATGACTGTTACCTTGCCAAAGGCAAAAATGGTTGAATTAGCACAATCATGCAACAAATTAATGGTCAACGAGCGACCAACTATTCGACAAGTAGCAAGAGTAATTGGGGAAATGGTAGCAGCATTTCCGGCTACACAATTCGGACCTTTGCACTATCAAAAAAATTTACAGAGAGCAAAGGTACGGGCAATAAAACGACATACAGGTCACTATGATCGTGTCATGAACTTACCCACTGAAGCAATATCAGAGCTACAGTGGTGGGCAGAAAACGTTTGGCATAGTTTCAGCCCTATCTTTATCACTAACCCTACTTTAGTTATTCAAACAGATGCCAGTGCTCAAGGCTGGGGAGCGACTAACTCCATATCCAGCACAAGTGGTAGATGGACTAAACTAGAGTCATCATTACTACTTACACTGGGCATTAACTATCTAGAGATGTTGGGCGCCTTTTATGGTTTAAAAGCATATGTATCTAATATGCAGCACTTGCATGTTCGGTTACAAATTGATAAATACTACGGTGATGGCTTATATTAACCATATGGGTGGCATAAAATCATTATCATGCGACAAATTGGTCAACATGATTTGGCAATGGTATGTCGAAAGACATATTTGGCTATCAGCTACTTACCTACCAGGTAAGCTAAACACCCATGCCATGAGAAAATTAAACGCCAGGGTTGCAAGTTTGAACAGACCTTACCTGGAACTGGGATTGTCCAAACAAACCATCACCACCATGTCGGCATCCCTTCGAACATCCACCAAGAGGCAGTACTTAACCAGCATCAAAAAAGGGAGAAGTACTGCCAGGAAACATGGACAACATACGCAACAGCTACAGCCACCAACATACTGGAGTTCCTGGCCATCTACACCACGATGTAGGGATCAGCTACAGTGCCATCAACACAGCGCAGAGTGCTCTTTCTGCTTATCTCAAACCAGCGGCAGGACAACAGGCGATGGGATCCCATCCACTGGTGGTAAAACTGATGAAGGGCATTTACAATATCAAGCCCTAAGCCAGGTATACCCATATTTGGGATATCAGTGTGGTCCTGACATATCTCAGGGAATGGCCACCAGCCAGATCCCCCGGCCTCGAGCAAGCTACACTAAAGACGCTTAGGTTGATGGCACTTGTATCCGCTCAGAGGGTCCAGTCACTACACCTATTGCGACTGGACAACATGATCACAGCTCCAGACCAGATCTGTCGTTATCCAGCGACTGGTCAAACAGAGCAGACCAGGAACACCTAATCCAGTCGTGGCTTACCCACCAGAACCACGGTTATGTGCCATGACCTACCTACTATCCTACATAGACACAACCAGAATATTCGAGGGAGATGAAAAGCCTTGTGGGTCAGTCACAAAAACCTTATGGTGGGGTACGAGCCAAACCATTGCGAGATGGCTCAAGCAGGTGCTAGAAACTGCTGGGATAAACACTAACATGTACAAATTTTATTCCACCAGGGCAGCATCCATGTCGACGGCTAAAGAATGGACATGCCTATACGACACATCCTGGCTACAGCAGGATGGTGGGAAGGGAAAAGACCGTTCAGAAATTTTATAATAAGCCGTTGGCAAAACCTGGTTTATTTGCAGTAAAGATTTACGAACTGCAAATATTTAATTTAAGCCCAGGGGAGCAACTTAATTCTTTGTTGTTATTGTTTAAAAATACCATTGTGTTTTTCTACAAATAGACTCCTTGGTTCATTACGATAACACTTCCTCCCTCAAGAACTTCGGCAGTGAGTGAAATGAAACTGTTACACGGTTTGAAATCACAGAGCTTTGAAATCTTCACGTAGTCACTCACGTGACTCCGAAGTAAAATAGTAAGATTAAACGAGAACTTACCAGTTTGAAGTTGATCTGTATTTTATGAGGAGTTACGATGAGGGATTACGTGCCCTCCGCTCCCACCCTCATTATATGGATCAAACTAATAAATTGATGTCTCCTTATCTTTACTATGTTTACTTCAAAATAACTGTGTCTATCTGTGATTCCACACCGCTGCTTGGAAGTATGCCGCGCCTGCGCACTGAGCGGGTTCTTCACGTAATCCCTCATCGCT
>NC_045975.1:11483482-11570382 GCF_010909765.2 Amblyraja radiata
CTGCGTGGGTTTCCTCCCCCCACTCCGGTTTCCTCCACATGCCAAAGACGTGTGGGTTTGTAGGTAATTGGCTTCTGTAGTTTGCTCCGAGTGCCCAGGAGTGGATCAGGAAGTGGAATAACGTAGACATCGTGTGAGCAATGGCCTGTTTCTACTCTGCTCTAACCTAAAACTAAACTAAAAAAAACTGAACAATCCCAGCGTTTAATTCCTGGTCTGTGCTGGATCCACTGAGCTCAGTCAAAGGGAGTGCTGCAACATTTTACTTCTGATGTCTTCCAAACGGCATAGGAGGCCGTGGGCCCATCAAGTTAATGCTAGTTCTTGGAGCATTCTCATCAAGCGCATTCTCCCAGCAAATTATTCACTGTCTTAAACCAATCAACTCGCCTCATTCATTGGCCACACCACACCACAATGGTCAAACATCCTACCAACCAGAGTTTAGTTTTAGAGTTGCAGCACGGATACAGGCCCTTTGGCCCGTTGAATCTTACGCTGACCATCAACTCACCTGTTCACACTATTCTATCCCACTTTCACATCCACTCCCTACACACTAGAAGCAATTTTACAGAGGCCTGTGAACCAACAAACCTACACACTCTTGTGATGGAGAGGAAACTGGAGCATCCGGGAGGAAACCCATGCGGTACAAACTCCACACAGACGGCACCCAAGGTCAAGATCGAACCCGGGTCTCTGGCGCTGCGCCATTTTTTGCCGTGTTGGCATGTGCTGGATTGCGTGTTGGCATGTGAGGGGAGTTTGTCGCGGTCACTTTAAGATGATGGAAACTCCACACGGACAGCACTACAACTGAATACAATCACAACTTTTTAAAATACACTTGGACAGTTACATGGATAGAAAGGGTATAGAGAGCTATGGGACTGGCCAGCTATGTCTCATTGTCAGCAAGTGGGACCACCCAGATATGTCTCATTGTTCGATGTAGACGAGGTGGGCTAAAGAACCGGGTAGAGTTGCTGCCTTACAGTGCTTGCAGCGCCGAGACCCGGGTTCGATCCAACTGTGGGTGCTGGCTGTACGGAGATTGTACGTTCTCCCGTGACCGCGTGGGTTTTCTCGGAGATCTTCGGTTTCCTCTCACCTCTCTAAAGACGTACAGGTTTGCAGGTTATTGGCTTGGTGTGTGTGTAATCGTCCCTGGTGCTAATGTGCGGGGATTGCTGGTCGGCGCGGACTCGGTGGGCCGAAGGGCCTATTTCCACACAGTATCTCCAAACTAAACTAAACTAAACCTGTTTCCGTTCTGTACAACTCTATTTAACCTGAACCCCGGATCCTTGTGGCAACAGTACTACCTACGCCTGTTCCTCCATGCTGCTGTCTCATAAATGAATAAAAAGAAACAGCAGAAAAAAAAATAAGAACGCGATATTCTTCACTCTGGTTATTTTCACTACTTCCTATGTTTGGTGTGATTTGCCTGGAGAACGCGCAAAAAAACAAGTTGTTTTACTGTATGTTCATGCAGACGCAATAATAATCCAATACCAATTTTTAAGCATTACCTCGAACAAAGTGAAATATTCACTGGTTTGATGGGGTAAGGTGAAACTTGTGAAAGGAGGAGGTTTTACGGGAGGTGTTCTACCATAGAGTCTGAGACTTTAAAGCTACAGTGCAGAAAAGGGCCCATCGGTCCATTGAGTCGATTCCTGTACACCAGCACTAGGAACTAGTGTGTTCCTACACACTAGGAACAATTTACTATTTACAATTTTTACCGAAGCCTATTAACCCACAAACCTGTACATCTCTGGGGGTGTGGGAGGAAACCGGGGAGAAAGTACAAACTCACATAGATATCTACATAGCACCCATTGTCACGCGGGTCTCTGGAGCTATCAGGCAGCAACTCTACTACTGCGCCACTGTGCCACTGAGGCTGACGATACCTCCACTGAAGAGACACAACCTAAAGTACAGAGATCTGGAAGGTCCCAGACAGACGGGACCGAGCAACAGATTCCACAGAATGCTGGTGCGAGCATTTATAGTGCCTGCAAAGGTTATAACGTTGCTGCATAAGTCAAAACCTAACTAAATGCTAAATTGGTTAATGTGCGTTAAAAGCATAATGATTCAGACAGACATCACTTTACAGATAAACAAATTCAATGTTAGACATCTAAATTAAGCCATGCAGAAAATGCTGGAAATGTTCAGCAGGTCGGGGAAAAAGTTTAAAATGTTTTTTCATCAGAATACTGGAGGATCGAGAGCTTTTAAATCATTACGTGTGTCAAAGAGGAGGTCAGGTGATGTGCAGGACACTGAAATTATGAAAGGGACCGAGAGTGCAAGGCAAAAGGTGGCTGGTGCGGGAATCGAAGATGGCCATTGTCAATCTGAATGAATGGATGATATTCATAGATAAATAGATATAGATACATAGAAAAAGGTGAGGAGGAGGAGGCCATTCGGCCCTTCGAGCCATCACCGCCATTCATTGTGATCATGGCTGATCGTCCCCAATCAATACCCGTGCCTGCCTTCTCCCATATCCCTTGACTCCATTAGCCCCTAGAGCTCTATCTAACTCTCTCTTAAATCCATCCAGTGATTTGGCCTCCACTGCTCTCTGTGGCAGGGAATTCCATAAATTCACAACTCTCTGGGTGAAAAGTTTTTTCTTACCTCAGTCTTAATAATAATATAATATAATGGATGGGATTTATATAGCGCCTTTCTAATACTCAAGGCGCTTTACATCGCATTATTCATTCACTCCTCAGTCACACTCGGTGGTGGTAAGCTACTTCTGTAGCCACAGCTGCCCTGGGGCAGACTGACGGAAGCGGTGGCTGCCATTCTGCGCCTACGGCCCCTCCGACCACCACCAATCACTCACACACCTTCACACACATTCACACACAGGCAAAGGTGGGTGAAGTGTCTTGCCCAAGGACACAACGACAGTATGCACTCCAAGCGGGATTCGAACCGGCCACCTTCCGGTCGCCAGCCGAACACTTAGCCCATTGTGCCATCTGCCGTCCCAATGACCTCCCTTAAATGACCTCCCTTTATTCATCGTCGCATGTATCTAGGTACAATGAAATGCTTTGTTCTGCATACGACCTAGGCGGTACACAAGTGTCGCCACGTGTTGGCTGGCGCCCACAAAGTTACACAAGCACCGGACACTCCTATCTACTGCCTGCAGCCGCACGTGCTCTAGTCTTCAGGACTAATAGGAGGCTAGGAGGCACGGTGGCGCCGCAGTAGAGTTGCTGTCTGACGGCGCCAGAGACTCGGGTTCAATCCCGACTACGGTGCTGGCTGTACGGAGTTTGTACGTTCTACCTGTGACCGTGTGAGTTTTCTCCGACTGCTCTGGTTTCCTCCTACACTCCAGAGTGTAAAGGTTTGTAGGTTAATTGGCTTTGGTAAATAATGTAAATTGTCTCTAGTGTGTAGGTAGTGCTGGTGTATGGGAGTGGCTGGTCGGCGTAGACTCGGTGGGCCGAAGGGCCTGTTTCCACGCTGTATATCTAAATAAAATTGAACAACTCAACCTACAGTGAGTGCATTCAAAAACCAAAGCCTCCAAAACTTCAGAGGTCAAACTGTAGATTACAGGTGAGGCTTGCATTGGTGTGTAATTCCACCCTGGAAAAGGGTTTGACTGCCTGCCCTATCTAGATACTTAATGTTCATAATGGGCTAAGTCAGATCATGAACCTGATGATTGCGTCTTCCCGACAACCATCAGGCTCCCGAACACTAGCATTAACCTCAGCTACTGTGATCTCTCTGGACTGTTTTGGATTGGATTGCGAATTCATTGGATTGCGAAATGCACCATTGCATTTACCTCACATTAGTTCAAGTTCAAGTTCAAGTGAGTTTATTGTCATGTGTCCCTGATAGGACAATGAAATTCTTGCTTTGCTTCAGCACACAGAACATAGTAGGCATTTACTACAAAACAGATCAGTGTGTCCATATACCATAATATAAATATATACACACATGAATAAACAAAACTGATAAAGTGCAAATAACAGATAAGGGGTTATTAATAATCAGAGTTTTGTCCGAGCCAGGTTTAATAGCCTGATGACTGTGGGAAGTAGCTATTCCTGAACCTGGTTGTTGCAGTCTTTAGGTGATTAATATAGACACAAAATGCTGGAGTAACTCAGCAGGACAGGCAGCATCTTCCTTCCTTCTCTCTGGAGATGCTGCCTGTCCCGCTGAGTTACTCCTGCATTTTGTGTCTATCTTCGGTGTAAACCCAGCATCTACAGTCCCTTCTGACATTGTAATTAACTGATTGTGTTATTGATCATTAATCTTTGTGTTAGTAAGTTTGCGGGACTGTTAAGCTGAAGCAAGTAAAAATGTCATTCTTCTGTTGCCGGTACATTGGACAGTTGAACACTCTTGCCTCTTGACGTGTTGGACACTGTGGGCCGAAGGGCCTGTTTCCGCGCTGTATCTCTAAATTCTAATGTAGGGTCGTTCTGGTGAACCTCTTGGGCACCCTTTCTAAAGCCCCCCAAGTTGCAGGGCAAGTTCAAACCCATTTTATAACCAGTAGCTCCACTCATGTGAGTTCTGCAGGTAAATTGATGATGAATGAATAAATTGTACATTATCTATACCACCTCATCATTTCTGACGCCCTTAACAATCTGCCAAAGCAGTCAATATACTGAAGGCTTCCTTGAATCCTTGAAGTAGCGTCTGAATATTTTAAAAGACATTCCCATCAATCAGTATTGAAATCCCAAACCAGGGCAATGGATTATGTGTAGTGTGCAACTGTATTCAATTAAAAACTGATAACATATCCCTTGATTTCTCAGTCAGTTTGTATCTGTTATGGGCTTATTGAATGCCCATCCAATTGCTTTTTTAACAATTAATCACTATATTCCTTCTTTTGATGGCTGTCGTCATGATTAGAATGATCAGGGTTTTCAGTATTAATTAATAATGTCACTGAATGTGTCTGAAGAAGGGTCTCGACCCGAAACGTCACACATTCCTTCCATCCAGTGATGCTGTCTGTCCCGCTGAGTTACTCCAGCATTTTGTATCTATCTTCACTGAATACTCTGTCAGATTTATGCAGGTGTAGTGTGGAGAGCATCGCGTCCTGGTTCTGTAACAGGAACGCCCAAGAACGAAGGAGGATGCAGAAGGTGGTGGACATTACCCGGTCCATCACAGGTATTGGACTCCCCACTACTGAAGGGATCTATAGGAAGCACTGGTTCAAGCAGGCAGCTAATATCATCAAAGACCCACACCACCCAGGCCATGTTCTCATCTCTCTGTTACCATTGAATCATCCAACCACAACCAGAGAGCAGTCCTGAACTACTAAACACAAAATGCTGGAGTGACTTAGGGTGAGGCAGCATCTATGGAGAGAAGGAATGGGCGACGTTTCGGGTCCAGACCCTTCTTCTGCCCTGAAGTAGTAATAATAATAATATGGATGGGATTTATTTAGCGCCTTTCTAATACTCAAGGCGCTTTACATCGCATTATTCATTCACTCCTCAGTCACACTCGGTGGTGGTAAGCTACTTCTGTAGCCACAGCTGCCCTGGGGAAGACTGACGGAAGCGTGGCTGCCAATCTGCGCCTACGGCCCCTCCGACAACCACCAATCACTCACACACATTCACACACAGGCAAAGGTGGGTGAAGTGTCTTGCCCAAGGACACAACGACAGTATGCACCAAGCGGGATTCGAACCGGGAGTAGCCACCTCATCGGTGACCCTCAGACTATCCTTCATCGGACATTGCCGGTTTACCTTGCACTAAACGTTATTCCTTATTGTGTATCTAACATTGTAAATCGCTCGATTGCCATGTAATATCTTTCCGCTGACTGGATAGGGTGCATTGAATAAAAGCTTTTCACTGTACCTCGATACACATGACAAGAGACTAAACTGCAACTGTAACTATTGGGAAGAGAGCCTGAGAACCGTAAACTTCAGATTCAAGAACAGCTTCCTCAAACGAACCATCAGGTTCATGAACCACCTAGTCACAACCCTACCTCTGCACCGAATCACTGCAGACCTTGTACTTTTGTAGTTACTCATGTGCTTTGCAGCACAATGAGGAACTCATTGGAGACCCTTGGACTATCTTTGCTCGGACTGTACTGGACTTTACCTTGCACTAAACTTTATTTCCTTCATTTCCTACACTGTAAATGGCTCGATTGTAATCATGTATTGTCTTTCCGCTGACTTGATAGCACGCAACTAAAGCTTTTCACTGTACCTCGGTATCCGTGACAATAACCTAAACTGTAACTGTACACTGTACACTGTGGATGACTCGATCGTAATCATGTATTGTCTTTCCGCTGACTGGTTAGCACGCAACAAATGTTTTTCACTTATCTTGGCACATGTGACAATAAACTAAACTCAAATGCAAACTTTGGTTTTATCATTATCGTAGATCTAGTTTACATTGAAAATATGCTACTATATTGCATATTGATTGTGGTTCTTGTGTCTCAGGTGCCAACTCCTCGCTAAGAATTTCAGAGTTCTGGATCATATCTGGTGCATATGACAATTCGCTGGAGTTTAGAAGGATGAGGGTGGACCTCATTTAAACTTACCGAATAGGGAAAGGCTTGGATAGACTGGGTGTGGAGAGGATGTTTCCACTCGTGTGAGAGTCTAGGACCAGAGCCCATACCCTTAGAGTTAAAGGACATTCCTTTAAGAAGGAGATGAGGAGGGATTTCTTTAGTCAGAGATGTGGTGAATCTGTGGAATTCATTGCCAAAGAAGACTGTGGAGGTCAGGTCAATGGATATTTTTAAGGCAGAGATAGATAGATTTTACTTCGGAGTCACGTGAGTGACTACGTGAAGAACCCGCTCAGTGCGCAGGCGCGGCATTACGCCAGCAGTGCAACAGCGGCAGCGGGAGTTAGGCTCTCCGCAACAGAGAAACGGACCGTCAGGTGAGTATCCTGAGGTCGGGTTTCTTTTACAGGGGAGCCCCTTTTTCTGCTTGTGTTTTACAGGCAGAGAAAAAGGCTCTGGAACAATACTGTCCCCCGTTCAAGGAGGAACGTTTCCGTCGGGGGGAAGGGGGGCAGCAACAGGCGGTAGGAGCGTTTACCCGGTGTTCCACAATTCCCCGACACCGTGCCGAGCCCAGCCCGATAGCGGCTGGATGTATAGCCACCCGAAGAGGCATCCGGCAGGTATTCCCGATTTGGGACGGGACGTCTCTCCACCCGCACGGGGGGAGAGAGAGCCGCCTGAGCCGCTGGAGCGGCTCACGGAGCAGGTGCCTGCGAGACGCGCTGCTTGAGGGGCGCTCTCGCTACTACAAGGCACAAAAGCTCTAGAAGAAGGCGGTAGGAACATTTACCGGGCGCACCGCTATCCCCACACCGCGCCGAAGCCAGTCCCGCTAGTGCCTGAGCTGCGGGCTGGATGTTCAGCCATCCGAAGAGGCATCCGGCCGGTGGCTTCCGACTTGTCGGAGGGGACGTCTCTCCACCCGCATGGGGAGAGAGACAGCCGCATTAGCCGCTGGAGCGGCTCCTGGAGCAGAGAGCTCCTGCGAGGACCCGCTACGTGAGGGGCAGTCTCGCTGGAGGTTCAGGCATACCCTCCACAGTGCCTAGGCACGCCCATCGCTTCCCTCCTTAGTGTGGTTAGCTTTGGGTGACCAATGGCTGGGCTGGTCATGAAGAGGGGTCACTGGCAAAACAATATCGGGAGTATGCTTGAGGTACAGGATCAGGAAGAGCTGCTGGTGTGGCAGCTATGTGGCTCCACCACTAGCGAGATGGCTTTCAGTCTCAACGATGGCCAGCTACTACCTGTCTTTTCCAAAAAACCTCTCCAAGACAGGTAGCCATGAGGCGTTGGTTTTATCACGCCTCCCCTAAATTGCATTTACTCAAAAGTGCCCGCCATTATTGGGGGATACATAGAGCAGCGCATTTAACCTAATATTTTAAAAATGCATTTGTACCCTGACGTCGGCTATCATGTCACCTGCTCATTCCAGAAGGGCAGGGGTAGTATGGCAAAACACCTGACCCTACTGTTCCGCCCGCGGAGTTTTGAACCGTCGCCTCGGCGCAGAGGGAGAACAAAGGGGGGAAGAGACAGAGACTTAAGATTTTGCCTTCCACCACAGTGAGGAGGTGTTTGGTGAACTCACTGTGGTGGATGTTAAATTTGTGTTGATTGTGTGTTTTTGCCATTTTTAAAAATTATATGTATGACTGCAGGGAAACAAAATTTCGTTCAGACCGAAAGGTCTGAATGACAATAAAACGAATCTAATCTAATCTAACCTACTGTTCAACGGCATACCTCATAACTTCTGAAATGAACTCACAAAACCTGCCCTCAATCTATGAAATTAACAGGACTATGAGAACGCCGACCTCACAAGCACAGATCCTGCTATCTGGCACTTACCAAACCAGTCCTAAAAACTGGACGAAGTGTTCAAACTATTCGGCACAAGAGGGCAGAGTCTGGAATGGAGCACCACACTAAACCAGACAGCAGTACCTACAACGTGTCCACCAGGGCGTCTTCCTCATGGTACTGGTGAAAGCTCGGGAGCCTGCATGCCAACCCGTAGCATTTTGGGCCACGCCCAGAGCAGGCCCCAGGGGAAAATGCGCCACCCCCCAAACAACATTGTCCCTACAAGAACAAGGAACCAAAGCGAAGAAAACAACAATGAAGACAGATAAGTATGGTTCCTACCATCACATAAAGGTTAAGGGTTGTACTAACAAGGGGTGGATGAATCACGCCTGGTTAGGAAGCTATCACTCTTGGTAGTTATATACCAAAAAAAAAAATAAATACAAGGGGAATATAATTAATATCTTGCCACCAATTCAGCAAGCACCCAAGTGGTCTACCCTCCCACGATGGTAAATGTCGCACCATCGTTGATAAACCACTTGAGTATTTCACCAGGTATACCCATTCATGGGATTTTGTAACTACTACCATGGATCCAAGGATACTTTAGGTAGACATTCGACCTTGAAGATGCACACTATTCAGTACCTTCTCATATAAGTTTCGGATATACCGCAATTACCTGGATGGAGTAACCATGATGAGCGTTGCGGCATTAAGTCAAAGTTATCCAGAATCAACTAGCCCTGACACTTAGAAACATTCCGTCATGGCATATCTATATATTAACGACAAACTATCCTTGGATACAGCTTTAGCTGCATCGCTTCTCGGCCTTTGGCTAAGATCAAGTGTAGTATCTGTTCTTATCAGTTTAATAATCTGATACGTCCCTTATCTAGGGACCATATATTAAATTGAATTTTGGAACAGGGAGATGGAATAGGGGCTTGCTCCGTCCACTCCACGCATCGACCCGTATTGCAGTGCCTCTGGGAACGGTGCACAAAATATATATCCAGATATTTACGTTGACCATCCACAACGTTGTTATCTGGTATTCATTAAGACTATCAGTCATGGTGCATTAACCACCAATCAACTACGTGGCAAAGTAATTGGGATATAGCAGCATTACCAGCTACTGAACTTTGTACCTTTCCTATGAGCTGAGATACTAGTGTTCAAAACTATCTCCATACCTGTAATATGGGGGGCAAATGGATTAATCTGTAGTGTTATCATGGAATTTATCGGCAGGAAGGATTATGGTTGTACACTTCCACCTGTTTTGAGTAACATCTTATGTGTCCTGATGTGTTACTGAGCTTGTAATACTTAATGCCAATATGAATTGACTTAAACATGTTATATATTAACTTACTTAATTCTAGTGAAGCATTTGCTCAGTAATCCACCAATTTACATGTTCGTTTATAAGATAACAACATCAGTGGTGGCATATACCAACCACTTGGGCGGAGAACATCGATATTAGGTGACAATTTATTAACAATTGGAAACCGTATGTCGTCAAACATATTTGACCATCAGTAACTCACCTATCAGGTGAGCTAAATACTGTAAACATACATTTAAACCAAAAATATTTGCTGAAATCACTAAGCAATATGGACACCAGATATTGATTCCTTATATCCAATTAATCACCACGTACTAACTTACGTCACATGAAACCAATCTCAAGGCAGCGGCAATGGAGACATTCCCGCGTATTGAGGGGTGGGGGGAACCTAATCTCTATGTTTTCCTTTCCTTCTACCTCTTCAATAGGTACTACGGCTTCATCAGTCGGGTACTACGCAAATTACAGTGGACCAAGTCCACAAGCATGGTTCCCAGTGATCCTCGACATGGTCATTAAAAGAATTGCAGAATTGGGAAGACCATTGCTTGTGCTTGGATCAGCAGCACTATCAACCTGATGACAGTATTCCGTCGCATATCCTAGGGAACATACCTGAGGAGCATCAAGAAATGGTACACTGTTTTCCAAAACAGGAATTACACATTCAACTATAACAAAAAACTGTACTGGAGCTCCTGGCAGGGTCTTCACCACAATGAAGGACATGTTCTGTTAGCCTACTCAACTTGGGTACCGCTCACTGGTGATCAGATACAGGAGAGGTATATCAATCCATTCCCCAGAATAGGTACACCCAAATTGGGATGTCAGTGAAATCCTGACATACCTTAGGGGATGATCACCAGCCAGGTCACTCACCCTGGAACAGCCTACCCTGAAGATGGACATGCTGGTGGCCTTACATCAACACAAAGAGCCAGCTCTCCCGTCTACTGCGATGGGACAACATGGTTATAACACCAGATAGTGTCACATGTCCATTCAAGGGTTGCCAAACAGAACAGACCAGGAACATCAGGTCCAGTCATGAAATTCCGGGCATACCCACCTGAACCACGTTTTATGTATCATGACCCACTTAGAGATCGACACAATAAGGAATACCGAGGGAGAGGAAAAAAGCCTTATGGGTCAGCCACAGGAAACCTCATGGTCGGGTGATGAGCTAAACTATCTCTAGTGGCTCAAGCAGGTACTGGAGTTGCTGGAGTAATACTAACGTGTATAAAATCTTATTCCACCAGGACAGCTTCCACGTCAGTAACTAAGAGGATGGACGAGCCTATGGACCACATCCTGGCTACTGCAGGGTGGTCTAGGGAGTATACGTTCCAAACTTTTATAACAAACCACTGACAGAACCTGTATCGTTTGCAGAAAAAAGAATCTGCAAAAAAAATATATATAATTTAAGCCCGGGGGAGCAATTGGTCTTGTTGTTGTTAATAACACCATTATTGTTTTTACAAACAGATTCATGGTTGATTACGATAACATACTTCCTCCCTCGAATGACTTCGGCAGCGAGTGAAGTATGAACTGTTACACGGTTTGAAATCACAGAGCTTTGAAGTCTTCACGTAGTCACTCACGTGACTCCGAAGTAAAATAGTAAGATTAAACGAGAACTTACCAGTTTGAAGTTTGATCTGTATTTTATGAGGAGTTACGATGAGGATTACGTGCCCTCCGCTCCCACCCTCATTATATGGATCAAACTAATAAATTGATGTCTCCTTATCTTTACTATGTTTACTTCAAATAACTGTGTTTATCTGTGATTCCACATCGCTGCTTGGAAGTATGCCGCGCCTGCGCACTGAGCGGGTTCTTCACGTAATCCCTCATCGTAACTCCTCATAAAATACAGATCAAACTTCAAACTGGTAGTTCTCGTTAATCTTACTATTCTTGATTAGTACGGGTGTCAGGGGTTATGGGGCATAGGCAGGAGAATGGGGTTAGGAGGAAGAGATAGATCAGTCATGATTGAATGGCGGAGTAGATTGATGGGCCGAATGACCTAATTCTTCTCCTTTCACTTATGACCTCATGAATCTACTCTGCCATTCAATCATGGCTGATCTGTCTTTCCCTTTCAACACCATTCTCTTGCCTTCTCCCCGTAACCTTTGACACCCTTACTAATCAAGATATATATTTATCAGTGTGCTGTTGTCTTTATGTTACACTGCAGTAAATATGAATTGCATTGTTCCCATGCCTGCACACTGACAATTTCAAAAAACGCTCATGAATCTTGGCTCTCTGGAGAAGTGGCTAATTCTGAGAAATACAAAAATTAAAAGGCAGAGCAGACAGCAGATTTCCTTCCCGAAGAGAACATTAGTGGAGCCAGATGTTTAGTTTTATGACAACCCAGAGTTTTCACGGCCATCATAACTGTAGAACTTCCTCGTTAGCCCAGATTTATTTAATTAACTGAATTTAAAGTCACCAGCTGTCGTGGTGGGACTTGAACAATTCCAGATTATGAGTCTGGGGTTCTCAACTCTTTGTCCATTAACTAAACCACTGTGCTACTTGTTCCAACACTTGCTGCAATTCCATTAATTCCACAAAAATACAAAATCCACCCCTTGGTATTGCTATCGGTTTATTATAGTCACATGTACCGAGATTCAGTGTCTTTCAATGCTATCATTAGTTCATGTTAATAAGTGATAGCCCCATCAAGGACCATAACACAATAGTAGGTGTTTTAGTGTTCTTTAGTTTGTTTTATGTGCGGGGTGGGGGTTGGGGAAAACGTTTTTAAATCTCTTACCTCGACAGAGATGCGATTTATTTTCCGTATCGTATCTCCGTCCGCACTGCGGCCTGACAGCGAGGAGTTGGCGGCCTTTGCTGGAGACCGACTTCGGGAGCTCCAACCGCGGGGGCCCTGCACGACTTACTATCGCGGAGCTCGCGTTCCCTTTGCCATGGATCTACCTCGGAGCTCCAGCCACAGGAGCCTGTGGACTTTAACAATGTGGACCTCATGGTCTCTGGTTAGAGACCGACTTCGGTAGCTCCAGACCGCAGGATCTTCGGCCGTTCCCGACGTGGGAACTTCGACCGCCGGCTCTGGGAACACCCCCGACTGCAGATGGTTCGACTGCCCTGACCGCGGGAGAATAAAGAGGCGGAAGATTGGACTTTTTTGCCTTCCATCACAGTGAGGAATGTGGGGAACCCACTGTGGTGGATGTTTATGTTAACTTTTATGTAGTTGTGTGTCTTGTTGCTGTTTTAGTATGGCTGTATGGTAATTTGAATATCTTAATTGGAGCGTGACAATAAAAGATTCCCCATCTCATTCCCACACTGACCTTTCTGTCCTGGGCCTCCTCCATTGGCAGAGTGAAACAAAATGGAAATTGGAAGAACAGCATCTCATATTTAGCTTGTGCAGCTGACAGCACAGCGGCATGTATATTGATTTCCCTAACTTCAAGTAACCCCTGTGTTCCCTGTCTCTCCATCCCTCCCACATCAAGTCGCACCAACTTCTCGTTCTCACCTAGCAAACAGCTAACAATGGCCTGTTTCCTTTATCATGGTTTTTTTGGGCATATCTTACATTCATTTGTTCTATATCACTCTACATCACGTCTATATCTCTCATTTCCCTTTCCCCTGACTTTAGTCTGGAGGGGTCTCAACCCGAAATGTCATCCATTCCTTCTTGCCTGAACTGCTAGTTACTCCAGCATTTTGTGTCTATCTTAAGTCTACTCCACCATTCAATCACGGGTGATCTATCGTTCCCTCTTAAGCCCATTCTCCTGCCTTCTCCCCATAACCCCTGACTGGAATTTGGATTGAATAATGGCACCAAAAATGGTGGTGCCCGCATGTATAATTTCTGCAAGAATAATTTTACCGTGCAGTTGCAGTTATGACAAGTAAAGCGCTATTGAACCATTGAACCCTTCAGCCCACAATGCCTATGCCGAACGTGATGCTGGAATATACTAATCTCACCGAGATTGAAAAGGCCCAAGCAGAAGACACTGCGCTGAAGGAACTGAACGGGTCTGGAATCATCTGTGGAGGGAATGGGCAGATCATGTTTCGGGTTGGGATCCTTCTTTAGACTGATGGGGAAAGGGGAAGAATACTGGGAAAGAGGTAAGGACGGGGCAAAGTCTGGCAGGTTTATAGGATGGATAGGGATGAGGGGTGCGATTAGAAAATGGGTGAAGTAGGTGACAAATGCCAGATGTGAATCTTATCCAGAACAGAGGTGGTTGTGTGGTGACCTGATAGAATACAACATTAATGATAGATGGGGCAGTTTAGTTTAGTTTAGCTTAACTTAGTTTTGTTTAGAGATACAGCGGGGAAACAGGCCCTTCGGCCCACCGCGTCCGTGCCGACCTGCGATCCCCGCACACTAACACTAACCTACACAAAGTAGGGACAAACACAGGTTTGTGGGTTAATAGGCTTCTGTAAATTGTCCCTAGAGTCGAAAGTACTGAAAGAAACTGACACATCACCAAAATACTAAACTTTCAGGAAATCTGAAATAAAAACAGAAAGGGCCTGGAATGTCCAATGTGCCAATTGACATTTTTGCAGAGAGAAACAGAGTTAATGTTCCAAGTGTTTTGTGAGATTGCGGAAGAGATGTTTAATAACTGTTTGATGGGAAAGAAAGGGAAGTGCGTCTGGGATGAGCGAGCTAAAGGAAGAAGGCTTGAGAGGATGCAGGTGCAGGACATCTGGAGTGAATATAAAGGAGAGAACCCAGTGGGTCAGGTTACATCATGTGGAGGAAAATGAACAGACAAGGTTTCAGGTCGGGACCCTTCTTGTGGATTGAAAGAGTAAAGGGAAAATCGGCTGTATAAAGGGGGGGAGAGTGAAGAGGGCAAATGGTAGCAACGACAGGTATGGCACGGTGGCGCAGTGGTAGAGTTGCTGCCTTACAGCGCCAGGGACCCAGGTTCGATCCTGACTGCGGGTGCTGTCTGTATGGAGTTTGTGCGTTCTCCCCGTGACCGCGTGGGTTCTCTCCGAATGCTCCAGTTTCCTCCCACCCTCCATTCCAAAGACTTGAAAGTTTGTCGGTTAATTGGCTTCAGTAACAATTGTAAACTATCGCTAGTGTGCAGGATAGTGCTGGTGTGCAGGGAACGCTGGTCGGCACGGACCCGGTGGGCCGAAGGGCCTGTTTCCGCACTGTACCTCTAAACTAAACTAAACTAATAGGTGGATGAGGTGAGGTGAGGTTGCGTAGGAGATAGCAGGCGTGGGTTAGGTGGAAACAATGAAGAGTCTGGGAGGAGATAAGTTGAGGACAAAAGGCAGTAGGTTCTGGAATCTGAGAAGGAAGGACAGTGAAGATTAGTGAAGAAGGATTGACGAAGGTGGAACCAATCTTTGATTATGTTGGCTATTTACGGGTATTTTTTGTCTGTACCTCAAGACTCCAGATTGGTCCAAAATGCCCTCTTGTCATCCTTATTGGCGCTGCACAGGGTGTAGGTAGATTTCTTGTACTGCTCGGGTTTGTTCAGGAACACTGAAGACTTGGACTTCAAGCTGGGAGTGGACCTCATGGTTCATCCATAATGGCACATTAACACGGTAACACACAAATAAGTACACAATAATCATAAATAAGTTAATAATCTGTAATACTAGATAACCAGATCATAACAATGTGAAACTGAAGTAGGCAAAAAATGCTGGAGAAACTCAGGGGGCGAGGCAGCATCTATGGAGAGAAGGAATAAGTGACCAGATTGATGTCGGGGGTGGGGGGGGGGGAGAAAGGAAGTAGGAGGAGACAGTAGGACTATGGGAGAACTGAGAAGGGGGAGGGGAAGGAGGGAGAAAGCGAGGGCTGTCTAAAATTAGAGATGTCAATGTTTATACCGCTGGGGTGTAGTTAGACTGCCCAAACGAAATATGAGGTGCTGTTCCTCCAATTTGCGCTGGGCTTCACTCCTCTGGCCAGACATGGTCCTGTGGTCCACAACTGCCAAGTTGGCATACGTTGTGGAATTGACAGTTCCCTGGGAAGATGGTGTTGAAGAAGCTTATGAGAGGAAAAAGACCAAGTACTCTGAACTGGCAACTGAAGCATCCCAGAATGGCTGGCAGACCAAGATTTTCCCTGTCGAAGTGGGATGCAGGGGATTTGTTGCTACAGCTATGACCAGGCTATTAAAGAAAATAGGGTGAGGGGTCGCTCCCTCCAACAAGCAATCAAGTCATTATCAAATTCTGCAGAAAAAAGCAGCAATTTGATTTAGATCGAAACGAGAGACTGGGCTGCAAGATGAAGACAGGAGGGTATGGAATTGAGGGGGGTGTAACTGCGACGCCAGGTATCACCGTTGAGCCCTCTGGAGATGTTGTGGGCTTATCAATGAAACGTCAACAAAGGAGGGTGCCCACCTGATGACCCCAATGACGTACCTACCCTACCTTTCACCACTCCAATCCCACTGCAAATATCAAGAGTGCCGACTTATTCCAGGGATTGAAACATCAAGCAACATTAGCTCTACTGACAATGGATGAGGCCCAGGGCAGAAAGGCCAGATTGGGAATGGGAGGGGGAGTTGAAGTGCTGGGCCCCAGCGGTATGAACATTGACTTCTCTAATTCTCTTATAAAATCCATAGTAAATCACCGCTGTTGAGGTCAGGTTGAGACTAGTGTTGTGCAATGTTCAAGATCCTGAGAGTTGCTGGGAAGAAGCTGTTCTTGAACCGAGTGGTCACGGTTTTCAGGCTCCTGAACCCTCCGCCTGATATGCAGTAATGAGATGAAAGCATAGCTAGATGGGTGTGGGTCTTTGATGGCATTGGTTGCCTTGATGAGGCAGGGTCTTCCGTAGAGAGCCTTCGGTAACGGGGACGTCAGTGCCCCTGTTAGATGGGGTGACATCCACCACTCTCTCATTCATTTCTGGGCATTTGAGTTACCAAACCAGGCTATGATTCAACCAGTTAAAGCCCTGTCCCACAGTACGAGTTCATTCCAAGAGCTCTCCCGCGTTTGCCCTGATTCGAACTCTGAGATTTACGGTAATGGCCACTCGTCGGTACTCGGGGCTCTCATGGACATTTTTCAACATGTTGAAAAATCTTCACGAGTCTTCCCGTGCTTACCTGCCATTAGCCAGTCTTCCCAAGTACCTGCCGTTAGCGTAACGAGCCGCTAAGAGACGTCCCCGAGCTCCGACGTACCCGCTACGTTCATTCTCCGTGCTTACCACGAGTTTGATTTTTTTTAAACTCGGGAGAGCTCTTGGAATGAACTCGTACTGTGGGACAGGGCTATTAGTATGCCTTCTACGATATCCTCTAACAGAAACCTATTTTGCTGGCTTGATTAAAATATATAGTATAGAAACAGGTAGACAAAAAATGCTGGGGAAACTATGGAGAGAAGGGTCTCGACCAGAAACGTCGCCAATTCTTTCTCTCCATAGATGCTGCCTCACCTGCTGAGTTTCTCCAGCATTTCTTGTCTACCTTCGATTTTTCCCGCATCTGCAGTTCTTTCTTAAACATAGTATAGAAACAGGTTCTTCAGTCCATTGGATTCACGCTGACTATTGATCACCTGTTCACACTGATGCTATGATATCCCACTTTCCCATTCACTTCCGACACACTAGGGGCAATTAACCGCTTATCCGTAGGATGAAGGAGGAAACCGGAGAGCACCTGGTCACGGGGAGAACATGCAAACTCCACACAGACGGCATCCGAGGTCAGGATCGAACCGGGGATCTCAGGCATCCTGGGGCAGCCACCTCTGTACAAAATTGCCCTGAAGTGATCCCAACCTATCGTACATAAAATGCTCCTCAGCTTGTATCCGCACCCTTTCACAGTCAATTCACACTAACAAATGGTTAAGTTCTTAAAGACCTGACTTAGTAAACCGTTGAAATATTAAGGGCTGCAGTTTTGTTTACAAAATCATTTTGATGATTTAAAATTAGGTCATTCACAAGTGGAGGCCTTATTAAATGATGGCAATAAATTCACGTTTGGCTGTATTAATAAAATCTCACCAGTTTATCGGTCTTAAATATGTCAAAAATACACTTTTTTTATCAGAAATAAAAAATAGTAATGATTGCCATTCTGCTCTGCTGCCTGGGCACAGCAATGCATGGACAATTTTGTGTTTGATCTCCGCAAATGAATATCGATGGGAACTTAAAGCTCCAGTTCCACCAATGCAATCTCAACAGCAATTTGTGCGCAATTTTCCAGATTGCGGCAGAAAAATAGTGATTATCCGCCATCAAGTAGTGCCGACTACTTTTGTAACTGGGTTAACATTTTAATGCTATGAAAGCTGCCAGGTTACCAGTCAGCGTTATGCAACTGTACCATTTCCTTCCGATGATGTATTGTTTTTAGAGTATTGTGTTCAGTTTTGGACATCCTGCTGCAGGGAAGATGCCATGAAGCTGGAAAGAACGCAGAGGAGGATCGCGAGGGTGTTATAACAAACAGTATAATGATAAGGAACTGCAGACGCTGGTTAGTACCAAAGAAAGATGTAAGATGCTGGAGTCACTCAGCGGGTCAGGCAGCATCTGTGAGGAGCATGGATATTGCAGGTGTAACTCTACGCTGTGGACATTGACTCTTCTCACTGAAGTGTACAATCACACACTCTACAATCTCTTAGACTCCATTTACCACGTCTCCAGCCGCTCACTTAGTCTATCTGCCATCCCATTTTTGTGATCGCAATGTCTTCATTTCAACTTTCCCTTCCACCTATTTTTGTGTGGCCATCATTGTTAATTTGGCTCTTTGGCTGCCTGATAAGTTGTGTGTGGGGGGGAATTTTCAACCAACGATCTGTGATTTCCGACACTCTTGTCTTGCACACATCCCTCCACAGAGAAACCAGCACAGTGGGAGACCCTCTCGTCAGCCTTGTTATACGGAGTTACTTACGACGTTATTGCCAGGTCCCGAGGGCCTAGGCTATATGGAGAGGTTGAGCAGGCTAGGACACTATTCCTTGGAGCGCAGGAGGATGAGGGGTGATCTTATAGAGGTGTACAAAACCTTGAGAGGAATAGATCGGGTAAATGCTGTACCCATGTCCCTGTTTTTCACAGTCTCTTGCCCAGAGTAGGGGAACTGAAAACCAGGGACATGGGTTTAAGGATAAGAGGAAAACATTTAATACGAACCCGAGAGGTATTTAGAATTTTTAGAATTAGATCCTTTATTTGTCATTCAGACCATACGGTCTGAACGAAATGTCGTTACCTGCAGCCATACATACAATAATAAACAACAGAACAGACAGTAAACACAAATTAACATCCACCACAGTGAGTCCACCAAACACCTCCTCAATGTGATGGAGGCAAAAATCTTAGGTATCTTTATTGCACAAAGGGTGGTGGGTGTATGGAATGAGCTGCCAGAGGAGGTAGTTCAGGCAGGTACTATCGCAACATTTAAGAAACATTTGGACAGGTAGTCAAGAGAGAGTCAAGACTGTTTTGTTGTCATATGTCCCAGATAGAACAATGAAATTCTTACTTGCAGCAGCACAACACAATATGTAAACATAGTACACTGTAAACAATATTATAACGAGAGAAGAAAAGTTCAGTGTGTATATATACACATACTCACAAATACACATATAGATCATATATATATGTATATATATATATACACATGCACACATACATACAAAAAAATAAACAAACAATAATAGTGCAATAATATCAATAATAGTCTATGTAGTTCAGAGCTCATTTGAGGTTACAGGGTTTAATAGCATGATAGCTGTAGGGAAGAAGCTGTTCCTGAACCTGGGCGTACCAGTTTTCAGGCTCTTGTACCTTCTTCCCGATAGCAGGCATGAAATGAGTGTGTGGCCAGGGTGGTGTGGGTCTCTGATGATGTTGGCTGCCTTTTTGATCCCCTCGATGGTGGGGAGGTCAGAGCCAGTGATGGACTGGGCAGTGTTCACAACTTTTTGCAGTCCTCTTTGCTCCTGGGCATTCAAGTTGCCGAACCAGACCGTGATGCAACCCGTCAATATGCTCTCTGCTGTACACCTGTTGAAGTTCAAGACATGAATGAATAGGACAGCTTTAGAGGGATATGAGCCAAACAAAGGCAGGTGGGACTAGTATAGATGGGACATGTTGGTTGGTGTGAGCAAGTTGGGCCGAAGGGCCTGTTTCCACGCTGTCTGACTCTAGCAGTGGTCTATGGTGCTTTTGAAACCTTTGGGCTGTAAATCTAACGTCATGACCATGTGGCCACTTGCACACAGCAAGTTCCCACAAAGTAACATTCTCTCAGAGCTTCAACGTAGCAGCGGCCTTGACTTTGTGCTCTGTTTTCTGGAGTGGAGCTTGATGCTTTCGGGGTGACATCCATCTTACATAGAAACATAGAAAATAGGTGCAGGAGGAGGCCATTCGGAGCTAGCACCGTCATTCATTGTGATCATGGCTGATCGTCCCCAATCAATAACTCGTGCCTGCCTTCTCCCCATATCCCTTGATTCCACTAGCCCCTAGAGCTCTATCTAACTCTCTCTTAAATCCATCCGGTGATTTAATCTGGGGTACACAAAAAAGCTGGAGAAACTCAGCGGGTGCAGCAGCATCTATGGAGCGAAAGAAATAGGCAACGTTTCGGGCCGAAACCCTTCTTCAGACCTGCATCTGGCTTGTCCAGTCCTTTTATAATTTAATATGTTTCTATAAGACCCCCCCCCCCCCCCCCATTCTTCTAAACTTAGTCAGAGTGCCACTGAGGGTGGCACAGTGGTGCCTTGCAACGCCGGAGACCCGGGTTTGATCCTGACTCCAGCTGCTGTCTGTATGGAGTTTGCATGTTCTCCCCGTGACCGGCGTGCGTTTTCTCCGGTTTCCTCCAACACACCAAAAAAAGTACAGGTTTGTAGGATTAATTGCCTTGGTGTAATTTGAAATTGTCTCTAGTGTGTGTAGGATGATGTTGGTGTGCGGGGATCGCTGGTCGGCGCGGACCAAAGGGCCACGCTGTATCTCTACACTAAACTAAACTAATCAGTGAAGGAACAACGACATATTTCCAAGTCATGGTGGTGTGTGGATTGGAGGAGAACTTCCAGTTATATAAATAAAAGCACCCACAATCTCAACGCTCAGCTCAGATACACAACACACACTGCTAACCACGAGTGATAGTATATTTTTATATATTTGAAATTTGGTTTACAACCCGTTAACTGCCTCCACACGCCAGTGCCAAGGCACCGGCACTAATTTTACTTCGGAGTCACGTGAGTGACTACGTGAAGAACCCGCTCAGTGCGCAGGCGCGGCATTACGCCAGCAGTGCAACAGCGGCTTGCAACGGGAGCTAGGCTGTCCCGTTACAGGATGAACCGGACCGTCAGGTGAGTACCCTGAGGTCGGGTTTTCTTTTACAGGTGAGCCTTTTTCTGCTTGTGTTTTTTACAGGCAGAGAAAAAGGCTCTGGAACAAAACTGTCCCCCGTTTTCCCGTTGGGGAGGGGGGCAGCAACAGGCGGTAGGAGCGTTACCCGGTGCTCCGTAATTCCCCGACACCGTGCCGAGGCCAGCCCGCTAGTACCTGAAGCAGCGGGCTGGACGCATAGCCACTCGAGAGGCATCCGGCAGGTGTTCCCGATGTCGGACGGGACGTCTCTCCACCCGCACGGGGGGAGAGAGAGCCGCCTGAGCCGCTGGAGCGGCTCACGGAGCAAGTGCCTGCGAGACACGCTGCTTGAGGGGCGCTCTCGCTACACAAGGCACAAAAGCTCCAGAAGAACCTGTCCCCCGCTCGACTCCAGCGGAGGAGCGTTCCATTGCAAGGGGGGCAGCAACAGGCGGTAGGAACAATTACCGGTCGCCCCGCTATCCCCATCACCGCGCCGAGCCCAGTCCCGCTAGTGCCTGAACTGCGGGCTGGATGTCTAGCCATCCGAACAGGCATCCGGCCGGTGGCGTCCGATTCGTCGGACGGGGACATGACTCCACCTAAATGGAGGAGAGACAGCCGCCTGAGCTGCATCCAACAGCAATTGGAGCAGCTCCAGCGAGATGCGCAGAAAGAGCGCTCTCGCGGAGGGAGGTCAGGCACCCCCTCCACAGTGCCTCATGCACTGCCCTCTGCTCCCTCATTACTGGAGGCTAGCATTGGTGACCAGGGCTGGGCTGGTCTGGAACAGGGGCAGGCGGACGAATTCGGGAGTATGCCAGGGGTGCAGGAACATGAAGAGCTGTTGGGTGTGATGGACCGCTTGTAGCAACCCCACGGGCTGGAGCACCGCTGGAACCAAGAATGGCGGCCAGCATCAACCATTACTGGAAAAGGTGCTCGCTGAGGTGCTGAAACAACACAGCACCAGAAAACGGTGAGTCCCTCAAAGTAAAAAGTGTCAACAGCCAAATCTGGGGGCATGTGGGTCACACATCCAGACCCAAGAACTCAAGCTACAGCGGATCCTAAGGCTCCTGACGTCAGCCATCACAGCCTTTGCTCGTTCCGTGGAGACCACGGAGATGGATACCTGCCAGCAGGATGTGCTGGCATTAATGTGTACCACACAATTTGAGATCAACAATCTCCGGAGGGAAACATAAGACCTGCCCTCAATCCCAAATTTGCTGGCTTGTGTAAAGCCCCAGCTGCGGAGACGGACGCGCTGCCATTTGGGAAAGATTTCAATAAAAACTGAAGGAGATGCAGGAAGCATCAAAAACCTTCGGTCTAATGAGGGCAGGCCCCGGGACGAGCAAACCAAGACCTCCGATACCCAAGCGGCAGCACCCCACGGCATCCACCAGTCGACGTCCACAATATGGGACTGGTGAACGCTTGGGGTCCGCACATTATCCCCAAAGATCTTTCAGATCAGGGCCCGCAGCGGACCCTCTGGAAAATGCGCCTCCCCCCAACATCGCCAGCACGTCGGAACAAAATCTTCAGGAAAATGAAGAAACAGAATCGCCAATAACCATGGAGGTAGGTGGGTCTGGTCCCTACCAGCATATAGAGAATAAGGGTGCTTTATTAACAGGGGGGAGATTACACTTGTTTAAAGAAGCATGGGGTATGGTCACGAGTGACAAGTATATACTCAACAACATTACAGGATATAAAATACAATTCATGTCAGAAAAAAACGCCGCCAGTTCAACAATGGCCCCAAAGGGTATTTCTCCCTCCGTCAAAGAGAAACGTGAGGGACAAGCTGAACTGGTGAGACTTATCACAAAGGGGGTCATCGAAAAGACCAAACATGAACCTTTGGAAATTGTATCGAATATATTCACTAAAACCAAAAAAGATGGTGTCTGTCGCATCATCATTGACTTAACATCACTAAACAAATTTGTTAAGTATATACATTTCAAAATGGAGACATATGTTACTGCCAAACAACTGAATTCCAAAGGACACTTCATGGCAAGCATTTATCTTAAAGATGCTTACTATCTAGTACCCATATACAAGGATCATCGCAGATACCTACAATTTATCTGGATGGTACAAAGCATTGCCCTATGGGCGAACTTCAGCCCAAGATTATTCACCAAAATATTGAACCCAGCCATGGCAATACTAAGAAAACAAAAACATATTGTCATGGCATATCTGGAGGATATTCTCATAGTAGGGAAAACGATGGAATTGGCTGTGGCAGCAGTATCAGCTACAAAACAGCTCCTCGAAACTATGGGGTTCGTCCTACATCCAGATAAATCTAAGTTGAAGCCATCCACTATCATGGACTACCTGGGCTTCACAATTAACTCAGTCCATATGACTGTTACCTTGCCAAAGGCAAAAATGGTTGAATTAGCATAATCATGCAACAAATTAATGGTCAACGAGCGACCAACTATTCGACAAGTAGCAAGAGTAATTGGGGAAATGGTAGCAGCATTTCCGGCTACACAATTCGGACCTTTGCACTATCAAAAATGTTTACAGAGAGCAAAGGTACGGGCAATAAAACGACATACAGGTCACTATGATCGTGTCATGAACTTACCCACTGAAGCAATATCAGAGCTACAGTGGTGGGCAGAAAACGTTTGGCATAGTTTCAGCCCTATCTTTATCACTAACCCTACTTTAGTTATTCAAACAGATGCCAGTGCTCAAGGCTGGGGAGCGACTAACTCCATATCCAGCACAAGTGGTAGATGGACTAAACTAGAGTCATCATTACTACTTACACTGGGCATTAACTATCTAGAGATGTTGGGCGCCTTTTATGGTTTAAAAGCATATGTATCTAATATGCAGCACTTGCATGTTCGGTTACAAATTGATAAATACTACGGTGATGGCTTATATTAACCATATGGGTGGCATAAAATCATTATCATGCGACAAATTGGTCAACATGATTTGGCAATGGTATGTCGAAAGACATATTTGGCTATCAGCTACTTACCTACCAGGTAAGCTAAACACCCATGCCATGAGAAAATTAAACGCCAGGGTTGCAAGTTTGAACAGACCTTACCTGGAACTGGGATTGTCCAAACAAACCATCACCACCATGTCGGCATCCCTTCGAACATCCACCAAGAGGCAGTACTTAACCAGCATCAAAAAAGGGAGAAGTACTGCCAGGAAACATGGACAACATACGCAACAGCTACAGCCACCACCATACTGGAGTTCCTGGCCATCTACACCACGATGTAGGGATCAACTACAGTGCCATCAACACAGCGCAGAGTGCTCTTTCTGCTTATCTCAAACCAGCGGCAGGACAACAGGCGATGGGATCCCATCCACTGGTGGTAAAACTGATGAAGGGCATTTACAATATCAAGCCCTAAGCCCAGGTATACCCATATTTGGGATATCAGTGTGGTCCTGACATATCTCAGGGAATGGCCACCAGCCAGATCCCCCGGCCTCGAGCAAGCTACACTAAAATCGCTTAGGTTGATGGCACTTGTATCCGCTCAGAGGGTCCAGTCACTACACCTATTGCGACTGGACAACATGATCATAGCTCCAGACCAGATCTGTCGTTATCCAGCGACTGGTCAAACAGAGCAGACCAGGAACACCTAATCCAGTCGTGGCTTACCCACCAGAACCACGGTTATGTGCCATGACCTACCTACTATCCTACATAGACACAACCAGAATATTCGAGGGAGATGAAAAGCCTTGTGGGTCAGTCACAAAAACCTTATGGTGGGGTACGAGCCAAACCATTGCGAGATGGCTCAAGCAGGTGCCAGAAACTGCTGGGATAAACACTAACATGTACAAATTTTATTCCACCAGGGCAGCATCCATGTCGACGGCTAAAGAATGGACATGCCTATAGACCACATCCTGGCTACAGCAGGATGGTGGGAAGGGAAAAGACCGTTCAGAAATTTTATAATAAGCCGTTGGCAAAACCTGGTTTATTTGCAGTAAAGATTTACGAACTGCAAATATTTAATTTAAGCCCAGGGGAGCAACTTAATTCTTTGTTGTTATTGTTTAAAAAATACCATTGTGTTTTTCTACAAATAGACTCATTGGTTCATTACGATAACACTTCCTCCCTCAAGAACTTCGGCAGTGAGTGAAATGAAACTGTTACACGGTTTGAAATCACAGAGCTTTGAAATCTTCACGTAGTCACTCACGTGACTCCGAAGTAAAATAGTAAGATTAAACGAGAACTTACCAGTTTGAAGTTTGATCTGTATTTTATGAGGAGTTACGATGAGGGATTACGTGCCCTCCGCTCCCACCCTCATTATATGGATCAAACTAATAAATTGATGTCTCCTTATCTTTACTATGTTTACTTCAAAATAACTGTGTCTATCTGTGATTCCACACCGCTGCTTGGAAGTATGCCGTGCCTGCGCACTGAGCGGGTTCTTCACGTAATCCCTCATCGTAACTCCTCATAAAATACAGATCAAACTTCAAACTGGTAAATTCTCGTTTAATCTTACTATTTTATGCAGTGCGAATCTGGAATTGCAGTCAAATCGGTGAGCTGGATGAAGATTTACTGCAGGTACAAGTTCCAGCATAATTGGGGACCGTTATTGAACACTCAGTGTGTGTTTATTTGGCCGATCAACACAGAGCAATCTTCAAAATAAATAATTGATGATCTAGCGTTAATTTACTGTCTATCTTGAGGCAAATTCATGAACTGAGTGTCGTGTCCCCACATTAAACAATTGCAATGTCGATAAAGATCCCCGCACTGACTCCCCTCTCTCCACAGATGCCGTTTAATAGATTTCACTGTCCTTGGTTATCAGCAGAAAAACTTGCCTGAGGGATTAACTCATGTTGAAATACACAAGAACAGGTTTGCTTTTAAAAAAAAAAACAACACTGAGTTAACCCCCTCTCTCTCTCTCTCTCTCTCTCTCTCTCTCGCTACCTTGTCATGCGTGGCACGGTGGCAGAGCAGTAGAGTTGCTGCCTTACAGCGCCAGAGACCCAGGTTCAATCCTGTCCTCAGGCTATATGGACTTTGTTCGTTCTCCCAGTAACCGCGTGGGTTTCCCCCGGGTGCTCCAGTTTCCTCCCACACTCCAAAGACGTACAGGTTTGTAGGTTAATTGGCTTCGGTAAAAATTGTAAATTGTCCCCAGTGTGTGTAGGATAGTGTTAGGCGTACGGGACGATCGCTGGTCAGCGCGGACTCGGTGGGCCGGAGAGCTTGTTTCCGCGCTGTATTTCTAAAGTCTAAAGTGTAAAGTAAATCTGCAGAGGCATGCAGTGTTTGACAATCCTGGTCTAATATAAATAAATATATTCCTCCTTCTAAAAGCAAATCAAACCTGTCTTTACACCCTCACCTTTGATTGAATGATTTCTAGAAACATCATGGAAACAGGCCCTTCAGCCCACCGAGTTCCTGCTGACCATCGATCACTGCTTGCCCTTGTTCGATGCTAAGAGGGAGTTAGATGTGGCCCTTGTGGCTAAAGGGATCAGGGGGTATGGAGAGAAGGCAGTTGGATGATCAGCCATGATCATATTGAATGGCGGTGCCGGCTCGAAGGGCCGAATGGCCTACTCCTGCACCTATTTTCTATGTTTCTATCTCATGTTTGCATCCACACACTAGGGGCAATTTATAGAGGACAATCTTCAAGCACAGACCTTTGGCATATGGGTGGAAACTCACAGGAAGAACAGATAACACTCGAGGTCAGGATCGAACCCGGGTCTCTGGCGCTGCTTCTTCGTCTTGCGTTTGATAAAGGAGAAGTCCGCAGCAGGGTGATGCCATCCGGTTCAACATCCGTAGGTGCCCGCCCTAAAAAGGGCGCTTGCCGAGCTGCGTCACCGCTGCTGCTGCTGTCTCTGTTTGTTGTCGTTTGCCTGCCTGAGGTCAGTTGACGGGGCTCACCGTGGGGAGGTCGACAACATGAGCCCCGTCTCTGGCGCTGTGAGGCAGTTGTGCCGCTGTGCTGCCCCTATTCAAGCCTGGTTCCATTCTTGTTTGCAAAGCCGAACAGTATCTTCAATATTTTCACAGGAGGTTGTTTGGCCCATCATGACCATACTGGCTTTCAGCATAGCAATCCTATCACTCCCTCCACCCCTCCATTTTTCTGTTAGCTTTGAAACGTACTCTCTGTTACATGTGCCCTTCAACTCTTCTATAACTCCAGCGCATTCACCCACTCACAGTTTGCAGTGACCCATTAAGTTGCCAGCCCATACGCCTTTGCGATGTCGGGAGGATTCGGGGGCACTCAGCAGCAAGCGAGATCTGTAAACTTCACACCAACAAGCCAGAATTCAGGATCGAACTTGGGTCCCTGAAGCTGTGAGGCATGGCATCATGCGGCGTGGAGCTTACCCATGCGGCCCAACTTCCACAACATCTGCAGAGGCGCCGCAGAAAGCATTTTATCGGGATGCATCACAGCTTGGTTTGGGAACAGCTCCACAGCTCCATCCAAGACCGCAAGAAATCGTAGAGTATTGAGGACGCAGCTCAGACCATCACGCAAACCAGCCTCCCTTCCATTGACTCCATTTACACCTGACGCTGCCTCGGCAAGGCCACCAGCATAATCAAGTACAAGTCTCACCCTGGTCACTCCCTATTTTCCCCTCTTCTCCCCTCTCCCCTCTGGCAAGAGGTAGAAAAGTATGAAAAGGCACACCTCTAGAATCAGGGACAGTTTCTTCCCAGCTGTTATGAGGCAACTGAACCATTCTATCAATAACAAGAGAGTAGGTCCTAAATTACTATCTACCTCATTGGAGACCCTTGGACTATTTTTAATAGGACTTTACTGAGCTTTATCTTGCACTAAGCGTCATTCCCTTTATCATGTGCCTGTACACTGTACACTCAATTGCAATCATGTGTTGTCTTTCCACTGTCTGGTTAAGGGCCTGTCCCACGATGCGAGTTTACCCAAGAGCTCTCCCGAGTTTAAAAAAAAATCAAACTCGTGGTAAGTACGTAGAATATACGTAGAATGTACGTCGGAGCTCGTGGATGTCTCATAGCAGCTCGTAATGCTAACGGCAGGTTGTCGGGAAACGCGGAAACTCTTGAAGTTTTTTCAGCAGTGTGAAAATTTTCCAAGAGTAAAAAAATACTCGTGATGAAGTACCACGAGTTTGATTTTCTTTTTTAACTCGGGAGAGCTCTTGGGTAAACTCGTATCGTGGGACATGGGCTTTAGCAGGCAACAAAGGTTTTTCACTGTACCTTGGTTCATGTGTCAATAAACTAAACTAAACTAAACTCAACACTTGTCCCTTTACCTCCCCCCTCGACTTCATTCAAGAACCCAAGCAGTCATTCCAGGTGCGACAGGTTTACCTGCATCTCCTCCAACCTCATCTATTGCATCCGCTGCTCTAGATGTCAGCAGATCTATATCGGTGAGACCAAGCGGAGGTTGGGCGATCGTTTCGCCGAACACCTCCGCTCGGTCCGCAATAACCAACCTGACCTCCCGGTGGCTCAGCACTTCAACTGCCCCTCCCACTCCGTATCCGACCTCTCTGTCCTGGGTCTCCTCCATGGCCAGAGTGAGCAACACCGGAAATTGGAGGAACAGCACCTCATATTCCGCTTGGGGAGTCTGCATCCTGGGGGCATGAACATTGAATTCTCCCAATTTTGTTAGTCCTTGCTGTCTCCTCCCCTTCCTCAGCCCTCCTGTTGTCTCCTCCCATCCCCCAGCCCTCGGGCTCCTCCTCCTTTTCCCTTTCAAGTTCCTATAAACCCTTCCCCTCCCACTTTAAACCTATACCCACATGTTTAATCAATAATGTTTTATTATAAATGTTTAATGTTTTATGTGTCATTCCTAACTGTCACCGTATGTCATGTTGTCACTTGCGGGCGGAGCACCAAGGCAAATTCCTTGTATGTGAAAACTTGGCCAATACACTTATTCAATCATTCGTTGTCTACCTCTTGATTCCCTAGCCTTGGGGGGGGGGGGGGGGGGGGGGGGGGGGGAGACAGTGTGCATTCGCCCTATCTATGCCCCGCATCATTTTATGGTCAGGCAGCATCCGTGGAGGGATGCCTCCTGAGGTTTTGTCCCAGCAGTTGTTGTTTTTTGTGTCATCATGGCTTGTTGTGCTCCGGGCCCCTGGAATCGACCCAGGCCCCTCACGGCCTTGAGATTAACATCCCCCAAACACCCAGACGCCGACAGTCCAGGCGTAGTTTCCCCCTCGTGTCTGCCCGTTCTGATCACCACGGTACAGGAAGGATATTGCAGCTTTGGACAGGGTGCAGAAGAGGCTCATCAGAACTCTGCCTGGTATAGAGGAGACTAGCTGTAAGGAGCAGTTGGACAAACCTGATTGTTCCCTCTAAAGCATCGGAGGTTGGGGGGCGACCTGATAGGAGTATATCCAATTATGGGAGGCGAGAATATCTAGAGGGCATAGTTTTAAGGTGAAGATGGGACACAAAAGCTGGCGGGACAGGCAGCATCTCTGGAGGAAAGGAATAGGTGACCGACCTTTCCAGTTGAAGAAGGGTTTCGGCCCGAAACGTCGCCTATTTCCTTCGCTCCATAAATGCTGCTGCACCCGCTGAGTTTCCCCAGCAATTTTGTGTACTTTCCAGTTGAAACCCTTCTTCAGACCGTCCTTACACACAAGAGACAATTTACAATTTTACTGAAGCCAATTAACCTACAAACCTGTACGTCCTTGGAGTGTGGATAAAAAACAAAGCTCCCAGAGAAAACTCACGTTGTACAGACAGCACCCGTGGTCAGAATCAAACCCGGGTCCCTGGCGCTGTAAGACAGCAACTCTACCGCTGCACCATTGTGCCACCATGAGAGGGTCCAACTTTAACGGAAATGAGCAGGGCAAGTGTTTTTACACAGTTCCTGGAACGCGCTGCTAGAGGTAGTGGTGGAGGCAGATACCATAGTGGTATTTGAGAGAAATTTGATTAGGCACGTGGAATTAGCAGGGGAATGAAGGGAAAGGGATCGTGATTAGTATCCCCATAGCAGAAGCGTCCACGTCACCGGGGCTGGAAACTGGGAAGTATCCCGAGCTAATTCTGCTACCACCATCATCTATTGCGACAAGTGATGGCTCCCACTGATGGTCGCCGGAAGCTTGCGTCCTTTTCAGGACGGACATGACAGCGAGCTCAACATTTGTAACAGGATGGACACGAAAAGAAGACGAGGTGATTAGTCCAACTTGGCTGCATGTTCTGCACAGACATTGTGGGCCGAAGGGCCTGATACTCTGAGTACTGTGCCATCCTTCTGCTAGGCAGCGCTTACCCCATATGAGAGGGAGAGAGAGAGTCTTTAAGAAGGAACTGCAGATGCTGGAAAATCGAAGGTAGACAAAAATGCTGGAGAAACTCAGCGGGTGCAGCAGCATCTATGGAGCAAAGGAAATAGGCAACGTTTCGGGCCGAAACCCTTCTTCAGAATTTGTTTGCTGGGATCCAGTATATTTGCAGGATATTTAGAATGTGTGTGAGAGAGAGAGAGAGAGAGATTGAGAGAGAGAGAGAGAGAGAGAGAGAGAGAGAGAGATTGAGAGAGATTGAGAGAGAGGAGAGAGGAGAGAGGGAGAGGGAGAGGGAGAGGGATATGGACCAATATGGGTGAAGAAAAATGTTTCATAAAAATAAAAACTATATTTATGAATAGTATTTATAATAGATATATATAATACTATCTACCTATATATATGTACTTATAGTATATATATGTTTATACCACACTCCACTAGAGTATATAATATAATAGTATTATTAACGAGCTCCCAGAAGAGGTAGTTGAGGCAGGTGCTGTCGCAACGTTTAGACAGGTACATGGATAGGATAGGTTTCGATGGATGTGGGCCAAGCGCAGGCAGGTGGGATTTGTGTAGATGGGACATGCCGGCCAGCGTGGGCAAGTTGGGCAGAAGGGCCAGGTTCCACTGACTGCTTCTCCGCAAGATAACATTGGCGTCGCGCAACTTTTCTCTTCCGTGTGCGTGTTGCTCGGGCGAACTCTTGCACTCTCCGCCCTCTGCGCTGCAACGTTGTGGACACGGGGCTTTAGCAACAGTATCTCGACAGAGACCCGAGGGTGGGGAGAGTGGGCTAGAATCTGCACTGATTTACCTCCCCTCCCCTCGTCTCCCCTTCGCTCTTCTCCCCTCGCCTCCCCTCCCATCTTCCCTCCCCCTTCCCCTCCCATCTTCCCTCCCCCCTCCCCTCCCATCTTCCCCTTCCCCTCCCATCTTCCCTCCCCCTCCCCTCCCCTCCCATCCTCTAACCTTCCCCTCCCTTCTTCTCCCCTCCCCTCCCCTCTCCTCCCCTCTTCTCCCCTCCCTTCTTCTCCCTCCCTTCTTCTCCCCTCCCCTCTTCTCCCCTCCCCTCTTCTCCCCTCCCCTCTTCTCCCCTCCCCTCTTCTCCCCTCCCCTCTTCTCCCCTCCCCTCTTCTCCCCTCTCCTCCCCCCTCTTCTCTTCCCCCCTCCCCGCTCCTCTCCTCCCATCTTCTCTTCTCCCCTCCCCTCTCTCATCCTCTAACCCTCCCCTCCTCTACCTCGCCTCCACCCACTACGTCCTCCTCTGTGTGAACCAGTGAACGTGGTCCTGCTTATCACACCCCTGAGAGTTAGTTGCTGGGCTGGGAATTTACTGAGTTTCACCAGGAGTGGGAGATTCCGACGCCAGTGTGGGTGTGTGTGTGTGTGCGTGTGAGAGAGTGTCAGTTTGCAGGCAGGCAGGCAGGGGCGAGAGAGCTGGGACACACTCCGCGCATCATGGACTTTACTCTGCGCTTCTTCGCCCTGTCCCTCGCCCTGTGCTCGGCCGTCGCTTCCCCGTACGACGAGAGCGCCGTGTCTGACGGATTCTGCAGCCGGATCTTCAGGTCGCCGGGCAGCCGGAGAGAAGGCAACACCGGCTTCAGTCTTCGCATCGAGGGCAACCCCGAACACTACATCCCGGGCAACACGTACAGGGGTGAGTGGAGCTCCGGGCTTCCTCGTAGCACTGGCTGCCACCTTGTCTGTGTGGGTGAGAGAGGCACTGTGTGTGTGTGTGTGTGTGTGTGTGTGTGTGTGTGTGTGACTGTGTGTGTGTGTGTGACTGTGTGTGTGTGTGTGTGTGTGTGTGTGTGTGTGTCACTGTGTGTGTGTGTGTGTGTGTGTCACTGTGTGTGTGTGTGTGTGTGAGACACTGTGTGTGTGCGTGAGTGTGAGAGGCACTGGGTGAACGTGTGTGTTTTTCTCCGTGTGTGTGGGAGACAGACTCTTCCTCAGTGCGTGTCTCTCTTTGTAACTATGTATCTCTCCCTTCCTCTGTGTGTGTGTGAGAGAGAGAGAGAGATCTTTATTTTTCTCTAGAAACTCTCTGTGACTGTTTGTGACACAGTGTCTTACTGAGTGTGTGAGAGAGAGAGAGGGTGAGAGTGAGAGAGAGATATTTCTCTTTCTCCAGCGACTGTCTCTCTCTCTCTCTCTGTCTATTTGTGATAGTGTGTCTCTCGCCTAAGACCATCTCCCGCTGTCTTTGTCTCTGTGACCGTGTGTGAGTGTATGATTGCCTCTCTTTATGTGACTGTGTCACTCTCCCTGTGTGTGTGTCTGTGTGTGTGTGTCTCTCTCGCTCTCCCTGTGTGTGTGTGTCCTCTGTCTCTTTGCCTGCAACTATCCCTCCCTCGCTCTCTCTTTCTCGCGCGCACACACACACACACACTCTATTTATCTGTACGTGCGCGTAGTTCTGTCTGCCTGTTGCAGTTTGTATTTCTCTCTCTGTCTTCCTCACTCCTGGTGTCTCTTTAAACCGAAAGACTATTTTGTGTGTGCGTGTCACCTTTCACTCTGTGTGTGTGTTTGTGACTTTTATTGTGCGTTTGTGTCTTTTACTGTGTGGGTGACTTTAATACCGTGTGCGTTTGTGTGTTTGTAACTTTTCCTGTGTGTGTGTGTGTGTGTGTGAATTTTCCTGTATATGTGACTTTGTGTGTGTGTGTGTGTGTGTGTGTACCTTTCCCTGTGTGTGTGTGTATATATATATATATATATATTTGTGTGTGTGTGTATATATATATGTGTGTGAATTTTCCTTTGTGTGTGTGTGTGTAACTTTTCCTGTGTGTGTGACTTTGTGTGTGTGTGTGTATACTGTATATATACGTGTGTGTGTGTGTGATTTTCCTGTGTGTGTGACACTGTGTGTGTATGTAACATTGTGTGTGTGTGTGTGTGTGTGTGTATATACAAGTGTGTGTGTGAATTTTCCTCTGTGTGTGTGTGTGTGTGTGTGTGTGTATACACGAGTGTGTGTGTGTGTGCGTGAGTGTGTGGGGCGGTGGTGCATGCGTGAGCATTGTATATTTCACTGTTTCCCTCTGCCATTGTTTCAGAGGCTTTCGCAATGTGTTTGCGAACCAAATTCTCCCTGAAAAACAAAACAGAAATCCCATTGGTGATAAAGTTAGTTGTTAAAATATCTCTCTCTCCGCGAGCCGAACCTTGCCACTGGCAGGACATGTGAAACCTATTTGCTAACTTGGGAGAGCTGGTGTCAGGATTTCCTGCATGGTCACCTTGTTGCTTCTTCCTCTCTTGTTTCAGCCACCCTCTCGGCCACCCTCCCCTTCTATTTCCGGGGATTCACCATCATCGCTCTGCGGGAAGGTGAGGATGGACACAGGGAGGAGGATTACGCTGGGAATTTTCAGGTAAAGTGACAAGAAGCATCACTCGTCCTTATTGCCCCGTTCCCCCCCCCCCCCCCCACCCCCTCGCTACCCTTATCCGCTCAATCTCCCCCTCCCCCATCCTCCCTCCCCTTACACTGTTTCTCACCCCCCCCCCAGCTCCCACCTCGTTCCCCACTCCCTCATCCTCACACCCCTTCCCCGAGCTCACCCCCACCCCCCTCCCCATTCCCCCTCTCCTCTCTCCCTACAACATTCTGCACTCCCTTCTTCCCCCCCCCCCCATTCTCACTCACTCCTCCTTCTTCTTCCCACCCCACATCCTCTCTCACCCCCCCCCCCCCTCTCTGCCCACAATCTCCCCCCCCACCCTCCTGTCTTCTCCACCCTCTTCCTCTCTCACACCCACAAGTGACAAAGATATACACAGACGCCAAATCAAGCTGCCTGCCTCCTTTCTGATCGGGTTGCACATGCCGCTGTGAATCTGGATTACAATTATTGCCCACTAATGGAAGTGTCATATATTTGTTTTCAAATTCCAATTGTGTTTTTTGTGTACGTGTATGATTTCTAACAATGAACATTGTGTTGGAAATTCAATTGGGCCCTTTTGTTACAAATATATGAGTGAACAGGTCTGTACATATATAGGTATATATGCCTCACTCAATGGAAATGTGTTGGTCAGAGTGTGTGTGTGTGTTTATGGTGTGTGTGAGACTGAGAATGTATGTATCAGTGTGTGTGCATTTGTGAAAACGTGAGCCGTGTGTGTGCGCACTGCACATGAGTAGAATATGTCAATGGTGAGCAGTGTGTACGTGTGAGCAGTGTGTACGTGTGAGCAGTGTGTACGTGTGAGCAGTGTGTATGTGAGCAGTGCGTGAGTGCAAAGAGTAATGTGTGTAAGAGTAGTGTGTGTGTGAGAGTAAATAGTGTGTGTGTGTGTGTGAGAGAATAGTGTGTGTGTGTGTGAGAGAATAGTGTGCATGTGTGAGGATAGAGTGTGCATGTGTGTGTGAACAGAGTGTGTGTGTGAGTGTGAGAACAGTATGTGAGTGTGTGTGAGGATAGTGTGTGTGTGTGTGAGTGTGAGTGTGAGAACAGTGTGTGAGTGTGTGTGTGAGGATAGTGTGTGTGTGTGTGTGTGTGTGTGGGTATAATGTGTGTGTGTGGGGTATAATGTGTGTGTGTGGGGTATAATGTGTGTGTGGGGTATAATGTGTGTGTGTGGGGTATAATGTGTGTGTGGGGTATAATGTGTGTGTGTGTGTGTGTGTGTGTGTGTGTGTGTGTGTGTGTGGGGGTGTGGGTGTGGTGTGGTGTGGTGTGGTGTGGGTATAGTGTGTGTGTGTGTAGTGTGTGTATAGTGTGTGTATAGTGTGTGTGTGTGTGTGAGAGAAAAGCCTGTGTCATTTGTGTGAAAATAAAGAGAATTTAATGGAAAAAAAATGTCCTGGAATTAAAATCATTCCCGAATGAAATATCTAAACTGCAGCCAACATGTAACCCCTGCCCACAAGCCACCCGCTGCCTCACTTCCCCTAAAGCACCCCAGTGCTGATTTTGTTGATTTTGCTGATTTTATATTCAGCTGATTTGCTGATTTTATATTCAGAGAGATTAAATAGTTTCAAATTTGGGTTATCATTGTGCAAATATAAAATACACAATCCCATACTGTCTTTATTTAGGTTGCTGTCTCTTTACTCTCCATTTTCCATGCATTATACATCCAACACAACTGGCAGCCTGCGCCCTTGCTATTGTAGGCTGCGCTAAATTAATCTTGTTCATTTCAATTATCTGGTAATTTATTTTCAAGAGATTACATTTCTCTTTTCAGTGTTATTTATTTTGTTTACTTCAAGTGATTGGATAATTCAAAAACAATTTTGGCACCATGATGACTTTGGATTGTTTGGGCTTTGAACGATCAGGTTGCAGGGTGTTGCTCCTTCCTGAGTTGCTTTCTGCACAGTGTTGCTCCTTGCTAAATTATCTCCAATCAGACTAAAGATTAAACCTTCCAAATGCTTTGAAAGCTTTGTCTAAATTTTCCCGTGCATCAGTGCCCGTTAAAGCATTAATGTAACAATCAGAGATGAAGAAGAGTCTCGACCTGAAACGCCACCTATTCCTTTTCTCCGGCGATGCTGTCAGACCCGCTGAATTACTCCAGCTTTTTTGTGTCTATCTTCTGCATCTGCAGTTCCTTCCTACGCGTCTTTATACAATGCAGCATTTGGACCTGCTATTGTATTGTGTTCTGTTCTGTTCTCGAGAGGCGACCTTGAGTGGTCGATGGTAGATGGTCGATGGCCCTTCATTGTTACATGTGCAAACGCACAGTGACATTCTTGTTTTGCATACAGTTCAGTAAAATATTGCCATACCCAAGCACGATCCACGATTAGCAAAGTGTACAGCAGTAGACAGCTGAGACTGCATGCAAGGGGCAACAGGTTCGGCACCATTCCAAAGACCGGTCCACGCTCTAGGTCTTATGGAGTGGAGCCCGATCTAAGCCGAGCCCCAGGCTGCTGCAAGGCCTGCAGCCGTCACCTTTGTCTGAATTGTCCAGCGAACCGACCCTAACCCACTCCTCGCCCGTGAACCTTTTGAAAAAATTTAAGCAAAAAAATAGGTTTATTCAAGTATTTACAATACTATTTACATTCTATCCCCCCCTCCCCCCGCTGTGCCCAGCGGTTCCAGAAATCCCGTACAGGTGTCAGAGGTTATGGGGGGAAAGTAGGAGAATGGGGTTAGGAGGGAGAGCCAGATCTGCAACGATTGAGTGGCAGAGTAGACTTGATGGGCCAAATGGCCTAATTCTACTCCTACTTTTTTATGACCTTATGAAATTCCCCAGGATGCCCGTGGACAGTGCGTAGTCCCTCTCTAAAACCACCCGGGCGCGGACGTAACCCCGGAAAAGGCGCAGGCGGGTGGCTCGGGCAGAGCCCTCTTCCGCCTGGCACCGTGAACCACCATGCCCTGGGAACGCCTCCGGCAGCCGACCTTGAGGCCAGACCTCGGTTCTCTCACTGACCGGCCTTGCTCCTCGCGTCCATTAGTGTTGGCACCCTCCTCTCTGGCTTCTAATCTTTGGGGTGCAAGCAGGGGCTGGGCTCGACGGCTTCACCCTACAGGTCGCTGGGTCTTCTGCGTCCGGCTGAACTCAAGAAGGATGCATTTGCCTTGGTGCTTAAAAATAATTTCATGGGATTTATTACCTGATGGAGATATTTAAAATTAGAAGAGACAAAGGAAGGGTAGATAGACTCCACAGAACCAGGCCCTTCGGCCCACCGGGTCTGTGCCGACCAGCGATCGCCCCTTACACCAGCACTATCCTACACATTAGAGACAATTTTACCATTTTTACCGAAGGCAGTTGACCTACAAACCTGTACGTCTTGGAGAGTGGACGGAAACCAGAGCACCTGGAGAAAACCCACGCAGTCACAGGGAGAACATATAAACTCCGTACGCATAGAACCCGTAGTCTGGATCAAAGCCAGGTCTCTGGCACTGTACGGCAGTAACTCTGCTGCACCACTCTGCTGCACCTTTGATCGTGAGAACCTTTTTCCCAGGATGGAGATGTCAAAGTTTAGAGGGCATGGCTGTAAGGTGAGAGGGGTAAAATTTAAAGGAGATGAGCGGGGCAAGATTTTTTCTACACAGGAGTGGTGGGTGCCTGGGACATGCTGCTAGGGGTGGTGGTGGAGGTATTTAAAAGGCTTTTAGACAGGCACAGGCAGAGGAGATAGGTTTACATTGGCATCATGTTTGGCACAGTCATTGTGGTCTGAAGGAACAGTTCCTGTGCTGCTCTGTTCTATGTTCTATGTGGGAAAATCCAGCATTCGGCCCCCACCATCAATTGCCTCTAAACAGACTGGCATGCAAGAGGCAGTTCAGGGTTGATGGCATACTGTGGATCACGAGTAACATATGCATCTGGCTGGGGAATGACGGAAGATTTCCCCACTCAGACGACACTAGTGAACAATCCGAGACCGAAGATAGATGCAAAAAAGTTGGAGTAACTCAGAGGGACCGGCAGCATCCCCGGGAGAGACGGAATGGATGACGTTTGAAGTCGAGACCCTTCATCAGACTGAGGGTCCGGTCGGGCAAGACCCCTCACCAGACAAAAGGCTGGAGGCGTTGTTTGCAACTTCCTTGGGATTTATAGATCAGCATAAGAAACTTGACAATAGCTTTAATTGTATGAATACATCCATCTTATATATTTACATGTTCTACATTCAGCCTTGAAGATATGCTAAGGTCAGCATGTAATTGGTTGATGCAGACTGGGCGATCATTTCGCTGAACCACTGTTCCGCACCCATCCGCCACGTGGTCTCCCGGTCGTCAAACATTTTAACTCCCTTTCCCATTCCCACATTGACCTTTCTGTACAGGGCCTCCTCCGCTGTAAGAGTGAGGCCATATGCAAATTGGAGGAACATCATCTCGTATTTTGCTTGGGCAGTTTACCACCCGGCGGTATGAACATTGATTTCTCTAAATTCAAGTAACCCTTGCATTCCCTCTCTCTCCGCCCCTTCCCCACCCTAGTCATCCTGCTAGTTCCACTGTTCACATCCATGTATCCCTTTGTGATCACCTCTTTTTCACAGCCAACAATGGACCATTGTGGGCTCCACCTTTCCTTGGCCGTCGGTTCCGGCTCCGATTTGTTCTGAAGCTTTTCATACTAGTTTCCCTCTCCCCTGACTCTCGGTCTGAAGAAGGGTCTCGCCCTGAAACGACACCTATTCCTTTTCTCCAAAGATGCTGCCTGACCCGCTGAGTTACTCCGGCATTTTGTGGTCTCTCTTCGATGTAAACCAGCATCTGCAGTTCCCTCCTGCACATGTAATTGTTCATAGTGAGAGGAATAGAATTAGGCCAATCGGCCCATCAAGTCTACTCCGCTATTCAATCATGGCGGATCAATCTCTCCCTTCTAACCCCATTCTCCTGCCTTCTCCTTACAACTCCTGATACCTGTACTAATCAAGAATCTATCTATCTCTGCCTTAAAAATATCCACTGACTTGGTCTCTACAGCGTTCAGTGGCAAAGAATTCCACAGATTCATCACCCTCTGACTAAATAAATTTCTCCTCATCTCCTTCCTAACAAAACGTTCTTTAATTCTAAGGCCATGACCTCTAGCCCTAGACTCTCCCACTAGTGGAAACATCCTCTCCACATCCACTCTATCCAAGCCTTTCACTATTCTGTATGATTCAATGAGGTCCCCCCTCATTCTTCTAAACTCCAGCGAGTACAGGCCCAGTGCCAACAAATGCTCATCATAGGTTAGCCTACTCATTCCTGGGATCATTCTTGTAAACCTCCTCTGGACCCTCTCCATGCCCAGCACATCCTTCCTCAGATATGGTACCCAAAATTGCTCACAATATTCCAAATGTGGCCTTACCAGCGCCTTATAGAGCCTCAGCATTACATCCCTGTTTTTGTATACAAGCCCTCCTGAAATAAATCGTAGCACTAACACTGTCCTAAGCACACTAGGGACAATTTACAATTTTATCAAAGCCAATGAACCTACAAATCTGTACGTCTTTGGAGTGTGGGAGGAAATCGAAGATCTCGGAGAAGACACAAGCAGGTCACAGGGAGAACATGCAAGCTCCGTATAGACAGCACCCGTAGTCGGGATCGAACCCGGGTCTCTGGCGCCGTAAGGCAGCAACCGTGCCAGCCCTTGGAGTTCCGAGTCTAACATTGCGTATTTACCACTGACGAAGCTTCTTTGTTGCCTCCCACTCTGAATATGCAGATAGTTGACCACGAGGACTCGCAGTTCATGACCAACTGCCCGTACGCCGTGACGGAGAGCACCCCCAGGAGGAGGACACGCATCCATGTGTTGTGGACGGCACCGGCCTCTGGATCAGGCTGCCTCGTGCTGAAGTAAGTGGTGGCTCACATCCGGCGTCCGCTCCAGCCCAGGTTTCAGCTGCCCCAGCTGATAACTCCACACCCACCCACACACTGGTGCAGAGAAGATGTACGAGGAAGCTGTGGGGAGGGGGAGCAATAGGGAGGTTGCGGGACAGTCATTTGGCCCATCGCTTTCTCAACCTTCCCGAGTCACAGAGCTGTACAGCACGGAAACAGGCCTTTCAGCCCACCTTGACCGTGACAACCAAGCTGACATTCTGGCCTCGTGTCATTTGTCTGCATTAGGCCCCAAGCTTTCTTACCTTCCTATCCATATATCTGTGTTTTTAAGTTGTCATTGTGTCCTATCCTGTAGCTTCCTCTGGCAGCTCATTCCTGAGTGCAACGTTGCACCTCAGGTTCCTCTTAAATCTCTCCCCTCCCTCCCTAAGCCTATGCCCTATACTATTAGAAACCTCTGCCCTGGGAAAAATACTCTTCGTGATCTTGTATACCTCAATAATAAGGTCACCCCTCAGTTTCCTACATTCCAAAAAAATGTCCCAACCTATCCACCCTCTCCTTTTAACTCAAGCCCACACATCCGGTGACTCTTCTGCACCCTTTCCAACGTAATGACATTCTTCCTATAGCCGGGTGACCAGAACTGCACACAGCTCTCCAAGTGTTAGGGCCTGTCCCACGATAGCAGTTTACCCAGAGCTCTCCAGAGTTAAAATAAAAATCAAACTCGTGCTAAGTACGTAGAATGTACGTAGCGGGTACGTCGGAGCTCGGGGACGTCTCGTAGCGGCTCGTAACGCTAAGGGCAGGTACCCGGGAAACACGGTAAGCTCGTGAAACTCGTGAAGTTTTTTCAACAGTGTGAAAATTTCCAAGAGTAAAAAAATACTCGTGATGAAGTACCACGAGTTTGATTTTGATTTTAACTCGAGAGAGCTCTTGGGTAAACTAGCATCGTGGGACAGGTCCTTTAGGAGTATTGTGTTAAGTTTTGGCCACCCTTCTCTTGGAAGGATGTCGTTCAGTTGGAAAGAGTGCAGATAAGATTGTTGAGGATGTTGCCAGGATAGAGGGCCTGAACTATGAGGAGAGAGTGGACAGGCTTGGACTTTATTCCTTGTGACGCTGAAACATAGAAACATAGAAAATAGGTGCAGGAGTAGGCCATACGGCCCTTCGAGCCTGCACTGCCATTCAATATGATCATGGCTGATCATCCAACTCAGTATCCTTACCTGCCTTCTCTCCATACCCCCTGATACCTTAGCCACAAGGGCCACATCTAACTCCCTCTTAAATATGCCAATGAACTGGCCTCAACTACCTTCTGTGGCAGAGAATTCCAGAGATCACCACTCTCTGTGTGAAAAATGTTTTTCTCATCTCGGTCCTAAAAGATTTCCCCTTATCCTTAAACTGTGACCCCTTGTTCTGGACTTCCCCAACATCGGGAACAATCTTCCTGCATCTAGCCTGTCCACCCCTTAAGAATTTGTAAGTTTCTATAAGATCCCCCCTCAATCTTCTAAATTCTAGCGAGTATAAGCCGAGTCTATCCAGTCTTTCTTCATATGAAAGTCCTGACATCCCAGGAATCAGTCTGGTGAACCTTCACTGTACTCCCTCTGTGGCAAGAATGTCATTCCTCAGATTAGGAGACCAAAACTGTACGCAATACTCCAGGTGTGGTCTCACCCAAGACCCTGTACAATGCAGTAGAACCTCCCTGCTCCTATACTCAAATCCTTTTGCTATGAATGCTAACATACCATTCGTTTTCTTCACTGCCTGCTGCACCTGCATGCCTGAAGGTTGAGGAGTGATCTTGAGGAGTGTATAAGATCAGGAGTGGAATAAATAGAGTGAATGGACAGAGTCTTTTTCCAAGGGTCGGGGAATCAAGAACTAGAAAACATGGGTTTAAGGTGAGAGGAGTAAGATTTAAAAGGGACATGAGGGTCAACCTTTTTACAGAGAGGATGGTTGGCTTTGGGCTTTGGTGGGCCATGAGTTCATTGAAGAAACCTTTACATGGCATTTGGGTGGACATGGAATGTGCTGTAGTACAATAACAACATTTAAAATATATTTGGACAGGTACATGGATAGGAATGGTTAAGGGAGACATGTGTCAAATGCAGGCTAATGGACTAAGATGCGCTCCAAAATGCTGGAGTAACTCAGTGGGACAGGCAGCATCTCTGGAGAGAAGGAATGAGTGACATTTTGGGTCGAGACCCTTCTTCAGACTTAGCTTAGCAGGATGAACTCAGATGGGCATCTTGCACAGCATGGATGCTGCTGTATGATATTTTCACACAAAATTCCCTAAAGTTGCTTCTGGTGATTTGTCTGAGCTGCAGAATTTGCCAGTGCAATCAGGGAAAATTGTGTGAAAGTGGCTTCAATCTCAGCTTTTTAACAACCGCTAACAGTTTAAAATACCATGAAATGCTTATGCTTTGTTGCATGTGATCTGTGTGACATTGAAGGCATAATTACTGCTTAACAATCTATCTGCTCCAATATTAAAAGCAATTAAGATAATTTACATTGATATTTCAAAATACAAGAGCTTTTATCATACTATAAAATTACTTATGATATTTCAGCTTCCACTTGAGTCGTGTGCAAATGCGAGAATCTTTCAAGAGTAAAAAATCTTTAATTGTCATATGTTTAGGCAAAGGAACAATGCAATTATTCAGTCTGAAGAAGGATCGTGACCTGAAATGTCACTTATCTATGTTCTGCAAGGATGCTGCCTGTCCCGTTGAGTTACTCCAGCATTTTGTGTCATAGAAACATAGAAAATAGGTGCAAGAGGAGGCCATTCGGCCCTTCGAGCCAGTACTGCCATTCATTGTGATCATGGCTGATCGTCCCCAATCAATAACCCGTGCCTGCCTTCTCTCCATATCCATTGATTCCACTAGCCCCGAGAGCTCTATCTAATTCTCTCTTAAATCCATCCAGTGATTTGGCCTCCACTGCCCTCTTTCCAATTAGATTTTTACTTGCTGCAGTTTAACAGGCCCATTAATGCAATTACAGAGATGTTAATATATAATATTGGGCTTATGTCGCAGCGGTAGAGTTGCTCCCTTAAAGCGTCAGAGACCCGGGTTCGATCCTGACTATGGGTGCTGTCTGTACAGAGTTTGTACGGTCTCCTTGTGACCATGTGTTTCCTCCAGGTGCTCCGGTTTCCTCCCACACTCCAAAGACGTACAAGTTTTGTGGGTTAATTGGCTTTGGTAAAATTGTAAATTGTTCCTATTGTGGGATAGTGTTAATGTACGGGGTGATCGCTGGTCGGCACGGAATCGGAGGGCCGAAGGGCCTGTTTCCGCACTCTATCTCTGAAGCCTAAAGACTAATCAATAGCACAATGACTTAATAATCAGCAACTCTAGGTGACCATTATAGTGCAAAACCAAAGTCGCTAGTGCGACCAAACGCAAGATCAGAGTTGCGGAGGAGATTTTGCACCCTTTGTAATGTTTTAAAAGTAAAATAAAAACTGTATGTGAGATTTCTTTCATGAGTTTGGCTGCCCTGTCAAATATTGGGAGAGGTAGTGTCCTTTACCAAAGAGATCCTGCGATGATTGTGATAGCATGATACAGTGTTGGCATCGAGTGGCATCACAGACGACAGGTTTTAGTCCAAGGTTTACTGCAACATACTTGCAGACGTACATCAAGGCAAAGCAAGTGGCCAACTCCCTTCAACAAGGCAGCACGGTGGTACAACCAATAGAGCCGCTGCCTCACAGCGCCCCAAGACCCAGGTTCAAGCCTAACCTCCGGTGCTACCTTTGTGGATTTTGTACGTTCTCCTTGTGACCGTGTGGGTTTTCTCCGGGTGCTCCGGTTTCTTCCCACACTCCTGAGGCGTACAGAATTGTAGGTTAATTGGCTTCGGTAAAATTGTAAATTGTCCCCTGTGTGTAAGATAGTGCTAGTGTATGGGTTGATCTCAGGTTGGCACAGACTGGGTGGGCCGAAGGGCCTGTCTCCACACTGTCTCTAGCGTCTAAAGGCATTGGTTCAAACCTCATCCCAGGCAATGCAGCACTTCCTCAGTATCGTGCTGTGAAGATCAACTTAGATGTTGCAATTCAAATCTCCGGAGCAGTGCTTGAACCCTCTGAGCTGTGACTCTGCACTGAAGAACTGCTCTTGTCGATTCAATAACATGCTTAGAATCTTATCCTTGCATTCCCCCCCACCCTGCACGGCAAGCTGTGCTGCTTTCTCCTTTCACCTGATTCACCCGTGGGCCTTATGCATCAGACAAGTTCATTGTTGCAAAGAGATACAGACACAATGTGCTGGAGTAACTCAACGGGTCAGGCAGGCATCTCTGGAGAAAAAGGACCGGTGACGATTTGGGTCGGGACCCACCCTGAAACGTTATCTATCCTTACTTTCCACAGATGCTGTCAGCCTCACTGAGTTACTCCAGCACTTTGTGCCTATCTTGGGCATAAACCAGCATCTGCAGTTCATTGTTGCACTGTTTTAACTGGGCTATAATGCGGCTGGATTGAACAAACCAAGCAATATCAGCTTCTGCAGTACACACATGGAGGGTGTGAATCTGAAATTAAATTATGACCACGAAAATGTGTCATTTTAAAATCTACAATAAAAAACCAGAGGATCGCAGTCATTTATTATTTTTTTAGTGTCTGAACCATTGGAATTTAAAGCTATTTAAATTTTGCAGTTGTGGCAGTTCAGCTTTTAATTTAGTTTAGTTTTTAGAGATATAGCACAAAAACAAACCCTTTGGCCCACTGAGTCCACACCGACCATCGTTCCTGTACCCCAGCACTAGGAACTAGTGTGTTCCTACACACTAGGAACAATTTACAATTTAACAGTTTTTACCTGAGGCCATATTACCCTACAAACCTGTACGTCTTTGGATTGTGGGCAGAAACCAGAGCACCCGGAGAAAACCCACGTGGTCACGTGGAGAACATACAAACTCCGCACCGATAACATCCATAGTCAGGATCGAGCCTGGGACTCTGGTGCTGTAAGGCCCTCTCCAGCTGTGCTACTGTGCCGCCCAATAGTTAATCAACTTGGTATTAGGAAAATAACTATTCTTGCTCATGATGCGACATTAATTGTAGGACTAATCTATCTCGGGCATTCTCTTTCAGGCCTGGTCGTTATGTGACTCCCGCCATCCACCATGGTTCAAATTTGGACATGGTTAATGTCACACCCAGCAGCTAGTAAAGTTTCCACCGCGGATAGAACTTAGACGAGGTGCACCAAAGGGACAAGCACTTCAGCCCACATTGCCAATGCCGAAGATGGTGCCATATAACAGCCATATAAATAGGTGTACAGGTACAGGGGCAAGTCAAAGAATGGGTACCGCCTTGATAAGTAAGCAGCCCGCTTAAATGGCATTGATCACCACAGCAAATGTTTGTTGCTTATACTACCAGCACCCGGTGACCAAAGTGTTATCATCTATAAATGCACAGGTACATCCCAAAGACTTGACCGATACCACCCAAGGGCATTAGTTGCAGGGGAGACACAAACCTGTTTAGTGAATATATCACACATCCTTCCTTTATTGTACCTGGGTGTAAATTCTGAAATTCTCACCCTGGGCGGCTCAGCGGACTTGCGGTAGAGTTGCTGCCTTACAGTGCCAGAGACCTGGGTCCAAGAGGTGCTATCTGTACGGTTTGTACATTCTCTCTGTGACCGTGTGGGTTTTCCCCAGGTACCCCGGTTTCCTCCCACATTCCAAAGACGTACAGGTTTGTAACCAAATATGATTAATTGACTTCAGTAAAGATTGTAATTGTTCCGAGTGTGTAGGATAGTGCTAGTGCGCTGGGATGGCTGGTGAGGGAGGTCTTGGTGGGCCGAAGGACCTGTTTCCGCGCTGTATCTCTAAACTAAACAGTTCTGTACGAGCTCTGTAATAGACTGCAGCAGTTCAAGAAGGAAGCTCACCACCTTATCAGGGACAATTAATAAATGGGATGGGCAATAAATGAGAAAAAGTAATTAACTAATATGCTTTTGTAGACCAATCTCCTCATTGATTATAATTGAACACTTGGTAATTTTCCCTGCAAATAAAGCCACATCAGTGGGAGTGAATGATTTGTGATTGCAATTCAGTCTTCCTATTATTTTAAAGGAAAGGCTTCTTCACTTACAACTGTTACCTTTGTGTTGTTGTATCCTGAATGTCCATGCTATCCAACCCCTGCTGAATAATTTGTATGTGTGAGAGAGATTAAGTATTGGGGAATATGGAGAGAGGTTGTTGGGGCAGGGAGGATTGCTCTCTGAAGAGTCAGCAGGGACCTGATGGGTCAAGTGACCTCTTTCAGTTGACATAAGATGTCATCAATGTGCACCTTGCAACCTTCCTTCCATTGTCATTTGGCACTTGACCTTCACATTACCCTGATATTGATTGAAATATTTTAATAATATTTTATATGGTAGGAATTCATATTTATGTTATAAAATGAATTTTATAACATTAAATTAGTTATTACGTATATATATATATATATATAATATCATCATACAGCAGGCAAACAGGCTCTTCAGCCCAACTTGCCCACACCGACCAACGTGTCCCATCTACACTAGTCTCACCAGCCTGCGTATGGCCCATCCCCCTCTGAAGGTGTCCTATCCATGTACCTGTCCTTAATTGTTCCTTAAAGGTAGCGATAGTCCCGGCCTCAACTACCTCTTCTGGGAGCTCGTTATTAATAATGAAGTACACATACACACACCACGCACGCACACAACACACTCACACCACACACACACACACACACGCACATACACACACACACACCAACACACACACACACACACACACACACACACACACACACACACACACACACCGCACACACACACACACACACACACACGTGCAATTCACTATTTATAAATTATTTTTTTCTTTACCACAATCCAAAATATTCCCTGAAATCTTTCCACCTTTGACAGATACAAGTCAGGAATGTGATGGACCTCCCTGCACTTGCCCAGATAAGAGTAGCTCTAAACACTCAAGAAGCTTAACACCATTGAGGACTAAGTTTCCCACTTGATGGGTATCCCACCCACCACCCTAGATCTTGGCATTATCACAGTGTACGTATCAAAGACCATCTTTCTTCCACTTATCCTTTAACTGAGGACTTTGTAACTCCGCTCTTGAGAGTTACTGTATGTGGACCGACCAACAATTGCCAACTGACGATGTTATCCCAGTTTTGCATCCTGCACACTAGGGGCAATTTACAGAAGACAATTCCACTCCTATTTGCTGACGGTACAAATGATCCTAACCCTAACCAATGTCAAAGTGACTAGTGGATGTGAAATACGTCTGGGACAACCCAGGAACAGGAAAAAAAAAATCTTATGTATGAATTCAAACTTTGTTCTTCCTTGCTCTCATATTTCACAACCCAGGAGGTTTCCATTATGAAGTCAACAATTACCCAGGCAGAACAATGTGTTTCTTTCAATTTTGTCTCTCATTCTGCGGTGCTGCCCATACAAGTCCCCGGGTATAGAGACTCATCAACCATTTCATTTTGCAGAGCAAGCATTGTGCAGAAGCGCATAATCTGGTTTCAAGATGATGGGGCGCTTACCAAGAGACTGTGTGAGAGAGGTGAGTGCCATTATCTGATATTCCTACGCAATGTTTCCCCCGAGGTCACTAACTGTCCTCTCCATGATTTGGCTTTGCTCTTGTGTTTATCCACAACCGATCTTGATTTGAGGTTGCCTTCGTTTAGAACTAGCGATAAACAAGGAAATGCAGATGCTGGAATCGTGAGCAAAAAAACACAAAGTGCTGGAGTAACCTTGTGGTTTATGGCAATGTATTATTGCCATAAACAGCTTAAATAAAAAATGAACAAGGGACAAATTAACCCTGACGCACTGTCACTTTACACGTATCCACAACTTTTATCTTGTCTATTTTTATAGTTTCTAATCTTTATACTTGCTTTTAAGATCTATACACACTGTGTGTGCTCGCAGAAATCTGTGTTGTATGACTGCTTATCAGTACATTGTCCTGGTTGTATGTTGAGCCACGTCAAAGAAGATTTTCTGTTACGACAGACAATAAAGTTTTCTGAATCTGAATCTGAACACAAAGTGAATCAGTCTGAGGAAGGGTCCTGATCCAAAACGTCACCTATGCATTGAGTCAGTCTGAGGAAGGGTCTCAACCTAAAATGCTTTGTCTCACCGAGTTTGCATTGAGCAACAATTGCCAACTGACTAGTTTCATGTACCTTCAATTTTCCAGCATCTGCAGTTCCTTCTTAAACACTAGTTCTATGTTATCCCAGTTTTGCATCCTACACACTCAGGGCAATTTACAGAAGACAATTTACTTGCAATTAACTTATAAACCAGCACATCTTTCCAATGTGGGAGGAAACCGGAGCACCAGGAGAAAGCCCACATGGTCACAAGGAGGGCGTACAAACTCCGCACGGACAGCACCCATAACCAGAATCCTTCGAGTCTGAAGAAGGGTTTCGGCCTGAAACGTCGCCTATTTCCTTCGCTCCATAGATGCTGCTGCACCCGCTGAGTTCCTCCAGCAATTTTGTGTACCACCCATAATCAGAATGTAACCCGGGGGTGTAAGGCAGCAACTCTATGACTGCGCCACCCTGAGTTTAAAACTAGCTCGTTAGTGGTAAATGGTGGTTCTTCCTGTGTCTGGCTTGTCATCTGGAATCCCCGTGTGGAGGCAGCCAGTTGATGCTGATCTCTCTCCATGTCTTGGGACGAGAGGTAGGATTCAAGAGAGCATGGCTGGAGTTTTTTGCCCCCTAGACCACTGTTGACAGGGATCGACGGGAATCAAGTCGATGAGTTTATTGCCCTATGCACAAGTACGCTGAGGTACAGGTGCAAAGAAAATCTTCCTTGCAGCAGCAACAGAGGCACACAGCCGGTGGACGCGGCCCGCAGCGAGGAGAGGGGGAGGGTGAGGGAGGGATTGGGGGGAGGGGAGGAGGAGAGGGAAAAGAAGAGGGAGGGTGAAGAGAAGGGGGAGGGGATTGCTGGGGATGAGGGAACTGAGCCGCGCCTGCGCAGTTGGGGGCTATGGGATGAGTGTGGAATATTCCATTGGGGAAACGAGGGTGATGTGGGTGGGAAATATTGCGTTGGGGGAGAGGACCCCAACGAGTCTGCGCTTATTTCTAGTTATATATTAAATTTCTAAATGAAAGAAGATGCAGTGCAAAATAAACTAGTACATTGGTGCAAAACAAATCCAGGGAGTCCATATTGTACACTGCGGAGGTAGGATTAATGCTGTGTAGGTAGACACAAACTGCTGGAGTAACTCAGCGGGACAGGCAGCATCTGGAGAGAAGGAATGGGTGACGTTTCAGGTCGAGACCCTTCTTCCGACTGATGTCAGGGGAGTGGGCGGTACAGAGATAGAATGTAGTCGGAGACAGTAAGAACGGGTGGGAGAACTGGGAAGGGGGAGGGGATGGAGAGAGAGGGAAAGCAAGGGCTACTTGAAGTTAGAGAAATCAATGTTTATACGGCTGGGGTGGAAGCTACTCAAGCAAAATATGAGGTGCTGTTCCTCTAATTTGCGCTGGGCCTCACTTTGACAATGGAGGAGGCCCAGGACAGAAAGGTCAGATTGGGAATGGGAGGGGGAGGTAAAAGTCCCGAGGAACCGGGAGATAAGGTAGATTTAGGTGGACTGAGCAGAGTTGTTCAGCAAAACGATCGCCCAGCCTGCGCTTGGTCTTGCTGATAGACAGGAGTCGAAACCTGGAAAAGCAGATACAGTTGGTGAGGTTGGAGGAGGTGCAAGTGAACCTCTGCCTCACCTGAAAAGACTGTCGGGGTCCTTGGACAGAGTCGAGGGGGGAAGTAAAGGGACAGGTGTTGCAGGGGGAAAGTACCTGGGGAGGCGGTGGTTCAGGTGGGATGGGACGAGTCGATTAGGGAGTTGCGGAGGGAATTGACTCCGTGGGAAGCAGAAAGGGGTGGAGATGGGAAGATGTGACCTGTAGGATCCCGTTGGAGGTGGCAAAAATGATGGAGGATTATATGTTGTATCCGACGGCTGATGGGGTGGAAGGTGAGGACAAGGGGCTCTGTCTTTGTACGAAGGGGGATGGGGGGAGCAAGAGCGGAGTTGCGGGATATCGAGGAGACCCTAGTGAGAGCCTCATCTATAATGGAAGAGGGGAACCCCTGTTCCCTAAATCAATGCTGTGCAGGTCTGTTCAAGAAACTGATGGTGGTAGGGAAAGTAGCAGCTCCCGAAGCTGGTGGTGAGACTTCAGGCTTCTGTACATCCTACAGATGTGTATACATTGGGTATGCAAGCAAAGAATTTCACTGTGCCTAGTCACATGTGACAACAAAGTATTCCAATTCCAATTCCAAGCCAAATGTAGTGGAGTTAATAGTTTCCGTCAACGCCTGTAAGAACATCTGATATCACCAAGCATGGTCACCATGGGCACTGCCCTCCCCTCCATCAGAAGCATGTAGATAAGGCACTGCCTCATCTATCATCCAGGATCCACGCTCTCTTCTCACTGCTCACCATCGGCAGGAGGTACAGAAAGCACTTGTAGTTTGGGATCTAACCTGCGTCTCTGACGCTGTAGTGCAGCGACTTTACCGCTGCTCCACCGTGCCCCATAGTACCTTCTCGCTGTGACTGTGTGGGCTTTCTCCAGGTGCTCCGGTTTCCTCTCACATCTCAAAGACGTGCAGGTTTGTAGGTTAATTGACTTCTGTAAATTGCTCCTGATGTGTACGATGAGAAAGGTGGGATAACATGGAGCTAGTGTGCGGGGTGGATTGATGGTCGGACACGGACTCGGTGGGCCGAAGGGCCCTGTTTCCACGCTGCATCCCTAAACCAAACTAAACTGATTGTATGCACAGGAAGGAACTCAGATGCTGGTTGCACCAAAGATAGATACAAAAAGCTGGAGTTATTCAGGAGGTCAGGCAGGGTCTCCCTGAGAAAATAAATAGATTGATGTTTCAGGTCAAGACCTTTCCTTCTTCAGATTGAGATTCAGGGGAATGGGAAACACGAGATATAGAAGGTGCATGGAACAAATGAATGAAAGATATGCAAAAAGGAATGATGATCAGGGAAAAGGTAGAGCCCACAATGGTCCATTGTTGGCTGTGGGGTAGGTGAGAACGAGTTATACAGACTGTGAAACTCAACGGGATGATTGTGAAGCTAGTACGACCACTGAGGCTGGGGAGGGACGGGAGAAAGGGGGGGATGCAAGGGTTACTTGAAGTTAGAAAAATCAATACTAATACCACTGGGTTGTAAGCTGCCTAAGCGAGATATGATTAAGAAGGAACTTGCAGATGCTGGAAAATCGAAGATAGACAAAATGCTGGAGAAACTCAGCGGGTGAGGCAGCATCTATGGAGCAAAGGAAATAGGCGACGTTTCGGGTCAAGACCCTTCAGTCTGAAGAAGGGTCTCGACACGAAACAACGCCTATTTCCTTTGCTCCATAGATGCTGCCTCACCCGCTGAGTTTCTCCAGCATTTTTGTCTTCCTTCTAAGCGAGATATGAGGTGCTGTTCCTCAAGTTTGTGTGTTGGCCTCACACTGACAGTGGACGCGGTCCAGTGCAGAAAGGTCATGTGGGAGGGGAAGTTAAGTGTTTGGCAAATCGGTTCAGGCCAAGGCGTACAGCGAAACGATCGCCGAGTCTGTGCTCGTTCCTCGCCGATATATAGGAGTATGCCTGATAGTATGCTGTTCTATAAGGATTGTTTCCCTCCACCAGTGTCGACTGAAGAGCAGAGTCACGGAGAAACCCATCCAGGACTGCTGCGCTTGTGGAACAGCCAAGTACCGGGTGACGTTTTATGGAAATTGGTCGGAGGAAAACTCATCCGAGAGATTATCCAAGTAAGACATGAAACCTCCATCAATGAGCCCTTCTCGTCTTTTGCATCGCAGGCTTTAATAGACTGTGAAATAGTCTTTAAGATTAGACTTAAATCAATTTAAGGAGGCCAGTGACTTTCAAATGAATTCATCAGTTTTTTGAGCTACAGTGATGAAGTGGGGGGGGGGACAAAGAAATATAATGAAACACGGGAAAAAGGTTGATGAGTTTAATAAAAGCTGCAGTTAACCCTTCAGAAGGAGGAAATAAAAGAGGCCACAAAAATGAATGAATCCTTATGAGAAGTGTTTACAGTGGAGCTCTGATAGTCTGGTACCAAATTTCGTTTGAACCTCATGTGAGGTTCAAATGACAAATAAAAAGGTATTGTATTGTATCTGTTAGTTCTCGAAACCCTGACGGTTCAGCACTTGGTGCATCGGTTCCTCATTCCTGCTCTCTCGCTCACCCAGGCTCCGCACGCATTGTAAACCCACCTGGAGCCCCCATCCGATGTTTCCTTTAAAACTCCCTTCATTGAATGTTTCCAACTTCATGCGGCACGGTGGCGCAGCGGTAGAGTTGCTGCCTCACAGCGCCAGAGGCCCAGGTTCAATCCTGACTACGGGTGCTCGTCTTTACGGAGTTAGTGCGTTCTCCCTGTGACCACGTGGGTTTTCTCCGGGTGCTCCGGTTTCCTGCCGCACTCCGAAGACGTGCGGGTTTGTAGGTTAATTGGCTTTGGTAAAATTGTAAATCGCCCCTAGTGCGTAGGATAGCGGATAGTGCAGGGATCGCTGGTCGGCGCGGAATCGGTGGGCCGAAAGGCCTGTTTCCTTGCTGTATCCCTAAAGTAACGAGACAAAAGGGGGAGTAGAGGAGGAGTGAAATGTAAGGCCGGAGGGAGGGAGCTTTGAGTCCCTGTCGCATTATTATATACACACTTACCATTTAGACAGTCTGTTGCCTTCCTTGTAAATCACCGAACGTACATCCCAACTTTTGACTGAAGAAGGGCCCCAACTCAAAACATTGGCTTCAGTGATGTTGTCCAACTGGTTGAGTAACTCCTTCTCTTTGTGTATAGTCCCAACCCTTGTACTCAGTGATAGACACAAAGTGCTGGAGTAACTTAGCGGGTCAGGCTGCATTTCTGGAGAAAAAGGATGGGTGCCAACCCAGCTTGTAACCCAGCAGTATGAACGATGATTTATCTAATTTTAAGTAACCTCTGTCTGCCACCTCTCCCCGACCCCAACCCTAGCCATCCTACTAGTTCCACTGTTCGCATCCTTGTATCCCTTCAATATCACCTCTTCCCAAGCCACTTTATGCTTCACACGAACCTCCTCTCACCCTTCATCAGCCCACCCATCCATTTAAACCTCTGTTCCTTTAACACTCCACTTGTATCCCCTTTAATCCATGGATATTCAAGAGAGAGTTAGATCTTAGGGCTAATGGAATCAAGGGATATTATGGGGAGAAAGCAGGAACGGGGTACTGATTTTGGATGATCAGCCGTGATCATATTGAATGGCGGTGCTGGCTCAAAGGGCCTACTGGCCTACTCCTGCACCTATTTTCTATGCTTCTATACTATCCGCCTCCACATTTCCACATTTTTTCTGCCCACTGATTACAGCAGGTTCTCCAGATTCCCAATGGGATTTATTACAACCGTCTCATATTTATGACCCTTGTCCTGTTTCTCTTGGAATAGGAAGCATCTTCATCTGTTCTATTTTGAACAGCTTCATCACTTTAAAGACCTCAATCACGTCTTCTCTCGTAATTCTCACATCACAGACATGATCCCGTTTGTTCCTTCCTGATAGCTTCAGCTTTGGTTTTAATCTTCAAAGCTTCAAACCTCAAAGTGTAGAGATACACTGCAGAAACAGGGCCCTTCGGCCCACCGAGTCCACTCCGACCAGCGATCCCCGCACACTAACACTATCCTACACATGCAAGGGACAATTTACAATTTTCCCAGCCAATTAGCCTTCAAACCTGTATGTCTTTGGAGAACGGGAGGAAACTGGAGGACCCGGAGAAAACCCACGTGGGTCACGGGGAGAACGTGCAAACTCCGTACCGACAGCACCCATAGACAGGATTGAACCCGGGTCTCTGGCGCTGTAAGACAGCAACTCTACCGCTGCACCACCATGCCACCCTGTAGATTAAACAGATTCTCTCACAGGCCACTTCAGTTAATCTCCCGAATAACTGCAGCCTTTAAAAAAAATGTTGCTTGTTTGCCAAGTTGATTTGCATGTGTTTATATAAAATTTTAAAACCTGCTTAGTTCTGGCTGTTGCCTTGATTACAAGTTGCTAATTATCCATTCCAACACTCCGTGAAAGCCACTCTCTCGCAATGGGTGCATTGAAGCCATGTAGCCGGGAGGGTGAGCAGAAAACAACCAGCTGGAAGAACTCAGTGGGTCAGGCAGCAACTGCGGAGAGAGTGGACAGACAACGTTTTGGGTCAGATCCTTCTTAATTGTTAGAGTGGTCTGGACAAAGGAGAATAGGACTATATTGAGTAGAATATGATTATATTGAGTAGGACTATATTGAGTACTGTATTATTAATCCACAAGTCTAATCAGAGAGAACAGGCACAATCGAAAACCTTGTGTGCGATGCAGGCAAATCATGCTATACATGAGTGGCCTAACTGTACTCCTGTGATTATGATTTGAATGGAGAGCAGACAAATAAATATTTTTCAATGTATTTCTGTGCATGTGGCAATAAAAAAAAAAACTAACCCCAATACAGTACAATCAGAGTATGTGGAGTGAGCTATCAGAGGAAGTGGTTGAGGGAAATGCAATAACAACATTTGAAAGACATTAGTGCAGCTAGGAAGGTTCAGAAGGATATCGGTCAAATACGGGTGAATGGGACTTGTGTCGATGGGCATTTTGGTTGGCATGGTGGAGTTGGGTCTGATATCATTGTACAGGACTCAACGGAAAGATATAGGAAAGACATTGTCAAGCTTGAAAGGGTTCAGAAAAGAGTTACGAGGATGTTGCCAGGACTAGAGGGTGTGAGCTATAGGGAGGGGTTGAGTAGGCTAGGTCTCTATTCCATGGAGCGCAGGAGGATGAAGGGAGATCTTATAGAGGTGTACAAAATCACGAGATCAGGTAGATGCACGGAGTAGGGGAATCGAGGACCAGAGGACATAGTTTCAAGGTGAAGGGGAAAAGACTTAATAGGCATCCAAGGGGTAACTTTTTCTCACAAAGGGTGGTAGGTGTATGGAACAAGCTGCCAGGGAAAGTAGTTGAGGCAGGGACAATCCCATTGTTTAAGAAACAGTTAGATAGGTCCCTGGATCGGACAGGTTTGGAGGGATATGGACCAAGCGCAGGCAAGCGGGACTAGTGTAGCTGGGATATAGTTGGCGGGTGTGGGCGAATTGGGCTGAAGGGCCTGTTTCCACACTGTATCACTCTATGACTCTATTACTCTATGTAAATCAAAAAAGAGCCTCGGGTAAATGCTCCATCTGAGAGACGACACACTCTATTAGAGGAGTACTTTTCTGGCACGGAGGTTTTTGTGTGCCTGAGTGTGATGTTGGACTGATGCAGTGGTGAGGCTGCTGGCACCAGCGCCACCGGAAGTACAACGACTAGTGGTGAGGCTGCATTGCAATGCAGTGACCAGCTTGCAATGGCAGAACTTTTAAAAGCCATATTTCTGGACTCTTGGTTTGTTCCAGTTGCAGAACCTCTCTGCACCAATACACTCTTAACTTGATTGCATCCCATTTGAATGATTTGGACGCGTTCTCGAATAACCTTCAACCGCACTGCTCGCTTCAGGTTCTCTCAGCTGTGATTATTGAAGCACTTTAGATTCCCGTGATGGTGCTCCTGTACTGGGTAATTACCTCAGGAAGATGGGTTGATGAAGCAATTTTGGATGGCACTGCTGTGGGGAGATGTATCGGAGTTAAGGGACTTGCCCATCTCCCAATTCGTGACCTCGCCACCTTCATGCACTTATTTCCGGGATTACAATGACCCTTCCATCAGCGAATCAATAGGAAAATCCAGTCAGAATTTACCCGCAGCACACGCCCAATCCCACAGTTTTGGTAATATTTTACAAATACATTGGCATCAATTGGATGGGTTGTCAAAGACTAGAGGGCATAGCTTTAAGGCGAAAGGGGCAACGTTTAAAGGAGATGTGTGAGGTAAGTTTTTTTTTCACTGAGAGTGGTGGGCACCTGGAGCATGTTGTCAGGGTGGTGGTGGAAGCTGATACATTTGTGGTGTTTAAGAATCTTTAGGATATGGAACACATGCAGGCAGAGGAGATTAACATGGCATTGTGTTTGGCACAGAGACACTACTGTGGGCCGAATTGCCTGCTCCTGTGCTGTGCCTTTCCATGCTCTATGCCATGTGAAAGCAAGCAGATCATCTGGTGGTTTATCCCAGCACTTTATATCGAATCGTGCCCAGCACTTTTGTGCAGAGATGAACCCCAATTAACACATGAGCCAAAAACAAAGTGGTGGAAGAACTCAGCGGTTCCAGGGTGGGGATTGGGTAGATGATGATTCGGGGCAGGAACTATCTTCTGACCCAAAACGCCATCTATCCATTTTCTCCAGAGTTCCTCCTGCACTGTTTTCTGCTCGAGATTGAAGCATCTTGAGTCTTCTGATTAACACACGATAAGCACCTCAAATCGACAGGTGCTTTTTAGTTTAGAGATACAACGCGTAAACAGTCCCTTCGGCCAACCAAGTCCGCGCCAACCAACGATCCCCGCACATCAATATTATCCTCCACCTACTCGGGGCAATTTACAATTTTATCGAAGCCAATTAACCTACAAACCTGCACCCCATTGGAGTGCGGGATGGAATCAGAGCACCCGGAGAAAACGCACGCGGGTCACGGGGAGAACGTAGAAACTCCATACAGACTCCGCAGTCAGGATCGAACCCGGGTCTCTGGCAACTCTACCGCTGCGCCACTGTGCCGCAAGGCTGAAGAGGGTTACCCAAGGTAAAATGTCAGCTTGAGTCATGTTTGAGACATCCACAAGCCAACTAAAGATATTGGAAGAAAGTTGTTGCTTCCTTTGGAGGTGTATGCAATCCATTTCGAAATTGCTGGAGAGTTATTATTTAACAAAAGGAACAATTTAAAATACTTCAACGTGAACAATAATTTTAAAGTTTAAGGCAATGGCACGATATTGAGCAAGGCCCAGATGGGAGATTCTGAAAGGATACAGGGTGGTAGACGGACATGTGTACTGAGCTTCAACTCTTCACTCTGTCTCTGTGATCCTGTGCAAAGATACAGCTTTCAGAATCCACCCCTTAAAACTTTGATGCAGCTGTAGCTCGTGAATACTTGTTCGGCATTCCTGTATCCACTATCTTAACGCAGATGTTAATCAGTAACGTGCCTGCGAGGAATGTCACTTGATCGTGTTAAATGCTTGTCTGCTAACAAGCTGGGGAGTCATTCCTGGAATAGCTGAACCCGTTGCTGGTTTCCCCAGCAAGACTAATTCACAGTTTACTAATTAATCGTGAGCTCGTGGCTTGTGCAACGTTGGAGATGGGAACATCACGGGAAGGTCCAACATTTGACACTCTGTTCTGATTGAATAAGATCTTGCATCTAAATTCCCAGCTCAAACCGCTCAGGTCCTTCCAGATGCTGACTTATGGGCCTGTCCCAATTGGGCGTCATTTGCGTGTCACGCAGGTGGCGCACGAAGATTTTGTGAATCCCAAAATCCTGGGGCGCCGTGCGCAACCGTGCGTCACTGCCTACTTCACCAGGCACCATGCGCGCGTAATGCACACCATGCACGCATCACGTGCGGGTCACGACGCGCACATCGTGCCTCGTGACGCATAAATGATGTCGCGTAAATGACACGCAAAGGGCGCCCAAGTGTGACAGGCCCTTTAACTAATAGCCATTGCGATAAGACGCAAGCGTGTTTCGTTGTCACATGCACCAGGAGCTGAACAATGACATTCTTACCTGCTGTAGTTTTACAGGCACATTAACGCATCAACACGACATATAAATATGCAATAATACAATAAATGATCGGTTATTACCAGGTTAATGTTCAGAGGCATAAATATCACCAACAATCTTTTCTGGACCAACGACGTTGAAGCTGCAGACGAGAAAACTCATCAACGCCTCTATTCCCTCGTGATGCTGAAGAGAATCGGCATGTCTCCAAACCTCCACAGACACACGGGCGGCAAGGTAGCGCAGCGGTAGAGTTGCTGCCTCACAGCACCTTCAGAGACCCGGGTTCGATCCTGACTACGGGTGCTGTCTGTATGGAGTTTGCACGTTCTCCCCGTGACCTGTATGAGTTTCTCTGATATCTTCGGTTTCCTCCCACACTTTGTAGGTTTGTAGGTTAATGGCTTGGTATAAATGTAAATTGTCTCTGGTGTGTGGGTAGAATAGTGTTAATGTGCAGGGATCGCTGGTCGGGGCGGACTTGGTGGGCCTGTATCTGTAAACTAACCTAACTAAACTACACCATGGAAAGCATCCTGTCGGGTTGCCTCACAGCCTGGATCGGATCAGCTCTGCCTTAGACCCCAAGTAATTGCAGGTTGTGGATGTAGCCCAGTCCATCACACAGACCAGACTCCCCACCACTGACACCATATACACTTCACTTGACCAATGCAGCTCTAGTAACTAATGCAGCTCTAGTAACTAATGCAGCTCTAGTAACTAATGCAGCTCTAGTAACTAGTGCAGCTCTACTAACTAGTGCAGCTCTACTAACTAATGCAGCTCCAGTAACTAGTGCAGCTCTACTAACTAATGCAGCTCCAGTAACTAGTGCAGCTCTACTAACTAATGCAGCTCCAGTAACTAGTGCAGCTCTAGTAACTAATGCAGCTCTAGTAACTAATGCAGCTCTAGTAACTAATGCAGCTCTACTAACTAGTGCAGCTCTACTAACTAATGCAGCTCCAGTAACTAGTGCAGCTCTACTAACTAATGCAGCTCCAGTAACTAGTGCAGCTCTACTAACTAATGCAGCTCCAGTAACTAGTGCAGCTCTAGTAACTAATGCAGCTCTAGTAACTAATGCAGCTCTAGTAACTCACGCAGCTCTAGTAACTAATGCAGCTCTAGTAACTAATGCAGCTCTACTAACTAATGCAGATCTAGTAACTGCTCCACTGGATCACCTGGGTTAGCAGGAAGGGTTAGATAACAGGAACACAATTCCCTTGGAACCAACAACTAGTATAATGCCTAATGTCCAGAGATACCTTTGAAGAAAAAACTACAAAGTGAACAGCATGCTCCACTAGCACTAAGATGCTTGAGGAAAGCAGCCAACATAATCAAGGTGCTTCCCTACTCCGGTCATTCCGACTTCTCGCTGCTTCCAATGGGCAGAAGGTACAAAAGCTTGAAAACAGACACCGCCAGACTCCGGAATAGTTTCTTCACCTCTATAACCAGACTTCTGAACGGTCTCTCCATACGCTAGGCTACAGTCCCAACTGTGCAACCTACCTCACTGTGGACACTTTTTCCCTGGTACTCTTACACTAATGCTGGGAACTATATTTTGTAGGTACACAAAAAAGCTGGAGAAACTCAGCGGGTGCAGCAGCATCTATGGAGCGAAGGAAATAGGCAACGTTTCGGGCCGAAATTTCGGGCCGAAACGTTGCCTATTTCCTTCGCTCCATAGATGCTGCTGCACCCGCTGAGTTTCTCCAGCTTTTTTGTGTACCTTCGATTTTCCAGCATCTGCAGTTCCTTCTTAAATAAACTATATTTTGTACTCTGGTTTGATTCTCATTGCTCTAGCTTTTTGTACTTGCGTTTGGCTTGTAGCATTACAGTGTTAATATTGTGTGGTATTATATAATTTGTTTGGCTAGCATGCAGACAAAAGGGAGGAGGGTGTTACTTAAAAGTAGAGAATTCCGTGTTCATCCCATGGGTTGCAAGCTGCCCAGGCAGAACATGAGCTGCTGTTCACAAGCATTCAGTTTGCTTGTGACCTCACTCTGACAATGGAAGACTGCTCTTCACGTATCCTTCCTATTTCTTTTCTAGATTGTTCCGTTCCCCTTTATGTACCGATCCTTCTTTTCACACCCCTAGCTCTTTAGTTTAATTTAGTTTTAGTTTAGTTTAGCGATAGAGGCCCTTCGGCCCACCGAGTCCACACCGACCGGCGATCCCCGCACACTAATGCCCCTGTCCCACTTAGGAAACCTGAACGGAAACCTCTGGAGACTTTGCGCCCCACCCAAGGTTTCCGTGCGGTTCCCGGAGGTTGCAGGTGGTTGCCGGAGGTTGCAGGTAGTGGAAGCAGGAAGGGAGACTGACAAAAACCTCCGGGAACCGCACGGAATCCTTGGGTGGGGCGCAAAGTCTCCAGAGGTTTCTGTTCAGGTTTCTGAAGTGGGACAGGGGCATAATGCCATCCTACACACACTAGGGGCAATTTTACATTCATACCAAGCGAATTAACCTACAAACCTGTACGTCTTTGGAGTGTAGGAGGAAACCGAAGATCTCGGGGAAAAAACGCTCCGGTCACGGGGAGAACGTACAAACTCCGTACAGACAGCGCCCGTGGTCGGGATCGAACCTGGGTCCCTGCTGCTGTAAGCTCCAAGGCAGCAACTCTACCGCTGCGCCACCGTGCAAAATAATCTTTGTGCTCATGGTTTCCAGAATTTCAGCAGTTCTTTGGCCTCTGGATTGTAAAGTTTCTGCCAAAATTCCCACTCTGCGATCGTGTAGCTTCTGGCCATCAACACTGATGAACCCCTTCATAACGACAAGAGCACTCACTTGGCAAGCTAAGAGTTTGCCAGCTTGTTCAATCACTTCTGATGTGTGTGATTTCTCAACTCTGGTACGAAACAGTCAAACAATGGGACAATCATCGAGGCTCTTGTACCATCCAATTAGCCCCGCACAATAGTGATTCCTTATGAGTCACAGCATCAACACGTCCCAACCCACTCAAGTGTTCGTCATCCACCGAGAGAGAGAGAGAGACCAAGAAAGCAGGTAAAATGCCCGGCCAATTATCGCTGGTCGCAGGGCATCTGGGGGTGGGGTAGACAATGTTTCATAGCAAAAGGATTTGAGTATAGGAGCAGGGAGGTTCTACTGCAGTTGTACAGGGTCTTGGTGAGACCACACCTGGAGTATTGCGTACAGTTTTGGTCTCCAAATCTGAGGAAGGACATTATAGCCATAGAGGGAGTGCAGAGAAGGTTCACCAGACTTTCCTGGGATGTCAGGACTTTCATATGAAGAAAGACTGGATAGACTTGGCTTATACTCACTAGAATTTAGGAGATTGAGAGGGGATCTTATAGAAACGTACAAAATTCTTATGGGGTTGGACAGGCTAGATGCAGGAAGATTGTTCCCGATGTTGGGGAAGTCCAGGACAAGGGGTCACAGCTTAAGGATAAGGGGGAAATCCTTTAGGACCGAGATGAGAAGAAACTTTTTCACACAGAGAGTGGTGAATCTCTGGAACTCTCTGCCACAGAGGGTAGTTGAGGCCAGTTCATTGGCTATATTTAAGAGGGAGTTAGATGTGGCCCTTGTGGCTAAAGGGATTAGGGGGTATGGAGATAAGGCAGGTACGGGATACTGAGTTGGATGATCAGCCATGATCATATTGAATGGCGGTGCAGGCTCGAAGGGCCGAATGGCCTACTCCTGCACCTATCCTGCAAATGTTTAACACAGAGGTTCGTGGGTATATGGAATGAGCTGCGGGTGGAAGTAGTTGAGGCAGGCACTATAACAACATTTAAAAGACATTTGTACATTTACATGCATAAAAGAGTTGAGAGGGATATGGGCCAAATGCAGGTAGCTGGGACTAGTATAAACAGGACATCTTGGTTGGAATGGGCAAGTTGGGCCGAAGGGCCTGTTTCCTGCTGTTTTACTATGAATCTATGACATCGCCTATGGCTAGGGAGGATACATCTTTTCTTAATTAATAAACAAACTCTCCACTGTTGCTCAACAGCTTTTTGGATGCTTCATTCATCAAAATCAATAACGTTCTTACATTTATCAATTTGCAGAGAATCATTAGAAATATTTTCCTGTACTTTTATTGGACTTATTTTTACCTATTTCCCATTGCTATGTTGCATCACTGGATGCCAATATTTTTGTTATTTTAATTTTCTTTGCTCAACTTTTTTCTCCTCAAAATTGGCAGCCCTCCAATCTTTTAACCTAATCTTCATCATCTTTGTGGTCATCTTAATTATTGTCCGTAGACAAAAATGATGGAGAAACTCAGCGGGTGAGGCAGCATCTGTGGAGCGAAGGAAATAGGTGATGTTTCGGTGATCAGATTATGGAATGGTGCTCCCATCAGCTTAGTTAGTTTATTTTAGAAGTACAGCACGGAAACAGGCCCTTCGGTCTACCGAGACCGCACTGACCAGCGATCCCCACACATTAACACTATCTTACACACACTAGGGACAATTTACACTTATACCAAGCCATGGAGGAGGACTGGCCAAATGTTGTGCCTTCCACCACAGTGATGAATGCTGTAGTGGATGTTTGTGTTAAATTTTTATTGTGTTTTTGTGTGTTCTTTTTCATTGTATCGCTGCTGACAATTTCATTTCACTTGCACTTTATGTGCAAGTGACGAATAAAACTGATTGTTGTTGTTGATTGTTAACCTTTTGTTTGAGAACATTCCAAACTCCGTACAGGCAGCACCCGTAGTTGGGATCGAACCCGGGTTTCTGGTGCTGCAAGTGCTGTAAGGCGGTAACTCCACTGCTGCGCTAGGGAGTATAAGCAAAGATCTTCCAAGCTACCACATTACACCGGCTGGACCTTTTCCTCTGTAACTGTAACGTTCTACAGCTGCAATGCTATATCCTGCCCTCTGATATTTTTCTCTTTGAACTACCTGTTGTGAACTTGTGTACGGCTTGATTGCACTCAAGCAAAGTGTGATTTGATGTAATTGGATAGCACGCAAACAAAACCTCTCCATTGTAACTCAACGCACACAGCAAGCTCACCGAAGCTCGAGGCTGGCTGGCGGAAACATTTACGACGCGCTGCATTTGAACGTTCATTGCATTCTCTCTTCTCTCTCCTCCTCACGCAGAGTTTGCCACACACTGGTCCGCCATCATCGGCGCATCTCACTCCAAGTCCTACATGCTCTGGGAGTACGGCGGGTTTGCAAGTGACGGAGTGAGGCAGGTCGCCGAGTGGGGGTCCCCCGTGAAGATGGAAGAAGAAATCCGGCGGAAAGTAAGTCAGTCTTTTTTTTAATATATATATTTTTTTTTTAAAGAAATTTAAAAAAAAAGAAAGTAAGTCAGTCCCGGACTTGGTCTCCCGATGTGTTTGAGACCTTACATCGGAAATGCTCAAGTCATACCCGCAGCTGATTGATTGTATTGTATTGAGATGGTGGTGCAGTTGTTTCTGGAGGGGTACCTGAAATATGTTGCACAATATGTTGTAATGGAAGGTCCCACAGACGTATGCACAATTGGTGCGGCTATTGCACTCCACGATGTACTCTTATAGGTGGTTGAGTCTAAAGACAGTGGATAGAAATACATCCTCAGTCACTGTTGTATGTTGAGCATGCCACATCATTGTGGTTACCCGCTGTACCCTGTTTGCTGTCCATTGAAGTCAACTGGCACCAGTGGTTCAATGGTGCTTTAATTATCACATGTGTGAAATGCAAAGACACATAGATCTCCGGTGGCGCTGCCAGTTGCCTGCAGCGGGTTTGTTGTTTCGACTTTAGTTTGTCCAAAAGTATGTTTTGGTGTTTCTCTGTATGTCTTGTGTGGGGGACGGGGATAGGGGGAAACCGTTTTCAGGCACCTACCTCGACGGAGATGCAACTTTTTTACTTGTCGCTTCCACGCCCCCTCCTCGTGGCCTTACAACTGGTTTGGTGCGGCCTTTCCCGGAGTCGGGCCCAGAGCTTCAGCGGCGACGCAGCGGGGACTTTGCCGGAGAAGCGCTCCGACCGCTGAGCGAATTGTGCAGAAAAAGTACAGAAATTGCGTACTGATTCCGTGTGCAAGAGGCACCATTTAGAAAGACGAGTGCACACTGTAGGTATTATGAGCGGTGGCCGTTCCAGGCAAAACGCCAGGCTGCTGCGGGGCTTCCAGATGTTGCCTTTCTTGGACGTGTGAACCAAAGTCCCTCTCCTCTCCTCGCCCGTCCACCTTTGATTCCCCGGGGGCGCCTCCCGCAGCCAACCTGCCGATTTCACCCAGAGAGTTGTGAATCTGTGGAATTTTCACCCAGAGAGTTGTGAATCTGTGGAATTTTCACCCAGAGAGTTGTGAATCTGTGGAATTTTCACCCAGAGAGTTGTGAATCTGTGGAATTCTCTGCCACAAAAGGCAGTGGAGGCCATTTCACTGGATGTGTTCAAGAGAGAGTTAGATATGGCTCTTCGGGCTAACGGAATCAAGGGCTATGGGGAGAAAGCAGGAACGGGGCTACTGATTTTGGATGATAGGCCATGAACATATGGAATGGCAGTGCTGGCTCGAAGGGCCGAATGGCCTTTTCCTGCACCTATTTTCTACGTTTCTATGTTTCCATTACCTTGAAGGCACGGTAGGCCCGACCCCGGTTCTCTCCCCTCCCCTCTCCTCCCCTCCTCACCCTTCGCGTCCACAGTAGAGTGCTCTTCGTTCAACGATCAACGAATCGTGGGTCCCAGGGGCAGAATTAAAAGCAGAAGTCTTTAAATAAGCATCTGTGTGGTTGTTGAGTTTAATGAACAGCAATAACTGAAAGGATTATCATCCCACCACTGACGATTACGAGAAAACTGTCAAATTGAAACTCCACTCCTGTATTTCCATTTGCTTTGGAGATTATACCTTTGTCACAGTTCATTGCTGGTAGGAGACGGAGTGTGGGAGTGGGCATGTGATAATTTAATTCCAGTTATTTTGGTAAGAGTTCAGTAAACCTTGTAGTCGTCAATGTTTTAATGAAGTATGAAGTGTGTGAGATCAGTAACAAACTCGGCGACAATTAGAAGACTCAATTAGGAAGGTGTTTTCCGGAATGATTGTTCAAAACTTTTTAAGTCAACCACTGAAGAAAGCAAAGGCCGGAAAACGTAAATAATGACCATGCTTGACTCATCTCTCCTCCATCCCGAGAGTTATCAACTTTGCGTGCAGCAAGATTCCAATTTTCATTGTAACAACACGGTGGCACAGCGGGAGAGTTGCTGCCTTACAGCGCCAGAGATCCAGGTCCGATCCTGACTGCGGGTGCTGTCTGTACGGAGTTTGTACGTTCTCCCCACGACCTGCGCGGGTTTTCTCCGAGATCCTCGGTTTCCTCCCTGACTCCAAAGACGTACTGGTTTGGAGATTAATTGGCTTGGTGTAAATGTAAAATTGTCCCCAGTGTGTGTAGGACTAGTGTTCGTGTGTGGGGATCGCTGGTCTGTGCGGACTCGGTGGGCCGAATGGCCTGTTTCCGTGCTGTATCTCTCAACTAAAACAAACTCAACTAAACAGACTGATGTATCTGTAAATCTACAGCAAGTAAGAATTTCATTGTTCCAATTCATATTGTTCCTACGACAAATATAGTCATAGAAACAGGCCCTTCGGCCCATCTCGGCCATGCCAACTAAGATGTCCCATCAAAGCTGGTCCCATGTGCCCACCATTGGCCCATATCCCTCTGAACCTTTCCTATCTATATACCTGTCCAAGGATTTTTTTTAAATACTGTTACATTACTGCCTCAACTACCTCTTCTGGCAGCTCGTTCCATATACCCACCACTCTGTGTGTGTAAAAATTGAACCTCAGGTTGCTTTTAAATCTTGCCCCTCTCACCGTATACCTATGTCCTCTGGTTCTTGATTCCCTTACACTGGGTAAAAGACTCTGTACATTCACCCTATCTGTTCCCCTCCTAATTGTATATACCTCTATCAGATTAGCTGTCACCCTCCTGCGCTCCAAGGAATAAAGTCTTACTCTGCCCAACCTTTCCATATAGCTCAGGGCCTCGAATCCTGGTATTATCATCGTAAATGTTCTCTGCACCCTTTCCAGCTCAAGGGCACCCTCCCTATAGCTGGGCGACCAAACGTCTTCTGTAGTTCTTTGTGTAATGACAATTTCTAACTTTTTTTAATTTTAATTTTTATTATTTTAAAAATATATATTTTTATTAGAAGCAATGTACAGTCGTATAAACCATGGTATATAACATAATACATTTCGTGTACAACTTCTTGTTTTAAATGTAACAATATAAAAATGATAGAAGTAATAAAAGAAGAAAGAAGAAGAGATTAAGGAAAGTAGTGATGTGTAGGCCTTCTAACTTTCCCAGTGTCTTATTTTCCATTGTCATTACTACACAGGTAAGTTGGAGTGATCTTACGCGGCCCGAAAAGAACAGATCTTCCCGTCGTTATTTCCAGTTATAGAAGCAGTTGTACAAACAAAGAGATGAACGTACCGGGCTTTCCTTGTTCTGCACACAAGTTGTAGCTAGGCTGTTCTCCCCGATCTGGTGAGAACTGTATACTCTCCACCCCTGTGAAACACTCCTCGTCCCCACTATGCCCATATGTATACGCCCCTCTGTGCATCTAATGACCCGCCCCCCCTGAGCCTGGAATAATCCTGCAAGATATATCTAGACAAAATAATATAATATGCCAAGATTAACTAGCCTAAACATAAATGGCTCCTGCACTTTGTATTCCATGGAGCGCAGGAGGATGAGGGGAGATCGTGTAGAGTTATACAAAATTATGAGAGGAATAGATTGGGTAGATGCACAGTCTTTTGCCCAGAGTAGGGGAATCGAGGACCAGAGGACAAAGGTTCAAGGTGAAAGGGAAAAGATTTAATAGGAATCCGAGGGGCAACGTTTCCACACAAAGGGTGGTGGGTGTATGGAACAAGCTGCCAGGGGAGGTAGTTGAGGCTGGGACTATCCCATCATTTAAGAAACAGTTAGAAAAGTACATGGATCGGACAGGTTTGGAGGGATATGGACCAAGCGCAAGCAAGTGGGACTAGTGTAGCTGGGTCATTGTTGGCCAGTGTGGGCGAGTTGGACCGAAGGGCCTGTTTCCACACTGTATCACTTAATGACTAATCTAACAGATAAAGGATTGACTAACACCCACAGTAGTCATTTGCAACGCTTGGAAGATCAAAACTTTCAGTAGAACTTTTCTCAAGTTACTGAACAAATACATTCTATGCAAACCTCATTAACGATGTACTCGAATAAAAACAGGGATGTTGAAATCATTTAGTGGGCCAGACAATATCTTGGAGCGACAAACAAATTGAAGGTTTCGGGTCGATGACCTTTCAAATCTGCGGAGATTTTAGATTTCAGTCAGCAGCTGTTTTTCAAAGAAAATTGCATGGGGTGCCAGAGAAGATGGGAGAAGCAGATTGACTCTGGAATTAGAATGGAGAACAGGACAGCACAGGAACAGGCTCTTTGGCCCACAATGTTTGGGACAAACATGACGCCAAGTTAAACAAGTCTCCTCTGCCTGCAATTGGAGGAATAGTCATACAACAAAGAAGAAAGCCCTTCGGCCCATCTTGCCCATGCCGACCAAGATGCCCTTCTACACTAGTCCCACCTGCCCGCATCTGACACATATTCCTCTAAACCTTTCCCCGTCCATGTACTTGTCCAAATGAAGCCATGGAGGCCGAGTCAATGGATATTTTCAAGGCAGAGGTACATAGATTCTTGATTGGTACGGATGTCAGGGGTTATGGGGAGGGAGGCAGGAGAATGGGGTTGAGCAGGGTAAGATAGATCAGCCATGATCGAATGGCGGAGTGGACTTGATGGGCTGAATGGCCTAATTCTGCTCCTATCACATGAACCTATAAATGTCCTTTAAATACCACAAATGTCCTTAAAATGGTGCAATGTCGGTGAAAGGAATGAGATACATATTTGAAGGACAAAGATTTTGAAGTGGCTTGATTATGTTTTGAAGAGAGCTGCATGGAGGGATTAATTGGAAAGGTCTTTCTAAGAACCTGCACATGAATAAGGAGCGAGGGGCTCAAATGAAGCAAGTGTGGTGAATATAGCATTAGTGCAAGTGTGTCTCACATGGGATGTGTCTGGGTGGGCCACACAGGGTGAAGATGAAATGTTTATCATTGTATCTCATTTGTGGTAGAGTCCATTTTCAATGACCCAGGTTCGATCCTGACTACGGGTGATGTCAGTGTGGAGTTTGTACATTCTCCCTCTGGCTGCATGGCTTTTCTCCTGTCCTCTGGCTTCCTCGTAGAATCCAAAGACCTGCAGGTTTGTAGGTTAATTGGCTTCTATGAAAATTGCCCCCAGTGTGTAGGATGTGAAAGTGGGATAACACAGAACTAGTGTACGGGTGATCATTGGTTGGTGTGGGCTCGGTGGGCCGAAGGGCCTGGTTCCACACTGGGGGGAAATCCTTTAGGACCGAGATGAGAAAAAAAAAATTCACACAGAGAGTGGTGAATCTGTGGAATTCTCTGCCACAGAAGGTAGCTCCCTAGTGGCGGCGCGGCTCTGGCTGCAGCGGCTCTCCGGCAGTCCTGTTTGTTTTGTGTTTTTTGGGTTGTTTATTTTCGTTTTGGTTAGTCTAGTTTGGTTTTTAGTTTGTGTTTTGGGGGGGGGGGGGGTGAAACGGGGCTTGCTGTCTCTCCCTGCGGGGGAATGCGACTTTTTTGTCGTATTCCCCTTCTCTGCCTCCGTCTGCGCTGAGGCCTAATGGCGGAGCTGGCGACCTCGAGGCTCAGGAGGCAGAGCCCGCCAGGACTCGCACTGAGCTCGCTCCCGTGAGGACGGCCCGGCTCGGGGCTGGAACAGGGCTTTCGTGAGGGGCTGTGACGGCCGGCCCGAGGAAGGAACGGTGCTCCCGTCGGAGTAGCCGAGCTCGGGGAGGTACGGCGTTCCCAGCCCGAGGGAGGAGCGGCGCCCGGTCGGGGCGGCCCAAGCCGAGGGAGGAGCGGCGCCCGGTCGGGGCGGCCCAGCCCGAGGGAGGAGCGGTGCCCGGTCGGGGCGGCCCAGCCCGAGGGAGGAGCGGCGCCCAGTCGGGGCGGCCTGGCGCGAGGGAGGAGCGGCGGCCTGGCGCGAGGCTGAGACGGTGGCAGTACTCACGTGAGGGCGATCCGGCTCGGGGCTGGAACGATGCTCCGGGGGCTGGGACGGCAGTTCTGGTGGCGGTGGCCTGAGACCGGGGGTTCGGCCGCGGGCCAGCGGCTGCGTCAGCAGGTCTGGTGAGCGGCAGCTTCGACTACCCCGGGCCGCGGTGTTTGAGCCGCAGGACAGGTTATAACATCGCCCGGGGGGTATCGCCTCAGCGCAGAAGGAGAAGAGGAGGGAAGAGACTGCAGCCCTAAGACTTTTGCCTCCATCACAGTGAGGAGATGTTGGGTGGACTCACTGTGGTGGATGTTAATATGTGTTTATTGTTGTTTTTTATTGTATTGTATTATATGTATGACTGCTTAAATTTCGTTCAGACTTCGGTCTGGATGACAATAAAAGGCTATTCTATTCTATTCTATTCTAGCTGAGGCCAGTTCATTGGCTATATTTAAGAGGGAGTTAGATGTGGCCCTTGTGGCTAAAGGGATCAGGGGGTATGGAGAGAAGGCAGGTACAGGATACTGAGTTGGATGATCAGCCATGATCATGTTGAATGGCGGTGCAGGCTCGAAGGGCCGAATGGCCTCTACTCCTGCACCTATTTTCTATGTTTCCATGTATCTCTAAAACTAAACTAAACCCTATCTACTTACAACGTCACCTTCAGGGAACTGTGTACTGGTGCTCCTAGATCTCACTGCTCTACAACACTCCCTAGAGCCCCAACCTGTGATGATTCTGACCTAGTTTGACTTCCGCGTCTACACTTGCGTACACACGCATGTACATCTATGTAATTGTAAACTCATGCACACAAAATAAAAAATTGCAAAGTAATCGTTCTCAATTGGATCAGATTGGCAAGCAGCCAAGTCTGTCAAACCAGTTTACTGTGGGATTCAGAATGGTTGGGTCATGTAACGCTGTCAGAGGATATTCAGCCCATCATGCTCTGCTATCCCATTGAATGCTCTCCTCCAGTTAACAGCATTCATCTGATTATTGCCCAGAACCCAGGCTTACTGCAAACTTCCTTATCATTACTTTAAATTATTTTATGAATGTTTTTTCTTTAAAGCATTTTGCTTCAGGGCAATTTGTCGTTTGAATCATACTTATTAGAATGCATTCCAAAAATGAAATGAATGTGGTCTGAATTAATGTTAAAGTAGTTAATGAACTACTTGGTTTGAAATCTAAATGCTTCATTTAACTTCCCCTGTCCGGTGAATTATGTGCCACCATTTCCTTGCTTCTAAGTGCAGGAAGGATATTTCATGCAGTTGTGCATCAATTTGCAGTATCAATGAAATAATCACATCTTTTTTGCAATGGTTGCTTTTAATAATTTGCTTTAATGCAGATTCACGATGCAGATTTATAGGGCTTTGGCTCTGCTGCATTTGGAATATTGCGCGCAGAACAGGTCGCCCCAATGCAGAAATGATAATGGAAGCTCGGGGGAAGGCGAGGCTGATGAGGCTGACCAGAATGATGCCTGGATTAGAGGAGCAAGGAGAGGTTGGACAGACTTGGATTGTGTTCCATGGAACACGGGCGGCTGAGGGGAGACCCGATAGACAATTGGTGCAGAAGTAGGCCATTCGGCCCTTCGAGCCAGCACTGCCATTCAATGTGATCATGGCTGATCATCCCCAATCAGTACCCCGTTCCTGCCTTCTCCCCATATCCCCTGACTCCGCTAGAAGTATATAAAATGATGAAAGGTATAGATAAGGTAAATAGTCAGAACCTTTTTTCAGAGGTTCTAGGAACTGAATTAGGCCACGATGCATCGTCCACTCCGCCATTAAATCATGGCTGTTTTATCTTTCCCTCTCAGCCCCATTCTCCTGCCTTCGCCCCATAACACCCGACAACTGCACTAATTATGGATACATCAATCTCTGCCTTAAAAATATCCATTGACTGCCTCCACAGTCATCTGTGGCAATGAATTCCATGGATTCATCACCCCCTGACTAAAAAAATTCCTTCTCATCTTCCTATTGGCATCTACTTTTATTCTGGCGCTATGGCATTTGGTCCTGGACTCTCAATGGTGGAAACATTCTCTCAACATTCACTCTATCCGCGCCGTTCACTTTGTCCAGGGTGGAAATGGTAAAGATTAGATGGGAATAGCTTTAAGGTGAAGGGGGCATGTTATTTTTACACAGAGTGGTTGCATGGAATATGCTGCCTAGGGTGGTGGTGGAGGAGGCAGATATGACAGTGGCTTTTAAGAGGCTTTGCATGAGTTTGCAGGGACATATTTCTTGATTAGTACAGCTGTCAGTCTATGGGGAGAAGGCAAGAAAATGGGGTTAAGAGGGAGAGGTAGATCAGAAAATGGCGGAGTAGACTTGATGGGCCAAATGGCCTAATTCTACTCCTATTCCTTATGACCTTATGATCTTATAATACCGAATCTTCTCAGGAAGTAGAGATGTTTAAGATCTTTCTTTGTGTTTACATGATTCTGCACTGTGTACGGTTGAATTCAGTATAGAGTCAATAGGCCAGGATAGAAGATGTGGTGCAGTTCTTTTTTAGGTTAGAACAGCGTAGAGAATTGAAATGACAGGTGACTGGAAGCTCAGAGGCACCTTTGCAAAACTGAACAGAAGTCTTCCGTAAAGTGGTCACAAATGCAACATTAAACAATTTCTCAACAAACACCTGAGTAAAATTTATATCATTTTAATGCATACAACGTCAAACGTCCATGGTTTCGTCTCTAATCAGTTGGTTTATGTAATGTAAGGAAAATAGTGTAAAGGGCCTGTCCCACTTGGCTGTCATTTACGCGACGGATCGGTAGTGACTGACGCGCGACGCTCGCGCGCGTCATCATGCGTCCGCACAGCCGTCTGGAGCACGTGACGTCATTTGAAGATAGACACAAAATGCAGGAGTAACTCAGCGGGACCGGCAGCATCTCTGGAGAGAAGGAATAGATGATGTTTCGGGTCGAGACTCTTCTTCAGACTGAAGAAGGGTCTCGACCTGAACCGTCACTTATTCCTTTTCTCCAGAGATGTTGCCGGTCCCGCTGAGTTACTCCTGCATTTTGTGTCTGTCTTCAATCGTCTTGGCCCCGCTCTGGGAGTAGGAGTGGAGGCGGATCAGGATCCGTAATGGCTGTGAGCCCCAGGCTGAGTTCGGCGATCGTTTGCCTGCTTCTGCTGCTGTTGGAGGTGAGACATTGCTCCGCGCCAGGGTCTTGGGCCTGTCCCACTTTGGCCGTCAGTTACACGACAGGCCGGTGGCGCGTGAAGATTTCGTACAGGACGAAGTCAACACCACGCCGCTCCATGCACCCACCCCGCGCTTCCCACGCGCTATCCACGCGCTATCCACATGCTACCCACACGCTACCCACACGCTAGCAGGTCGCGTAAATGGCGCAAGAATGACGGCCAAGTGGGACAGGCCCTTAAGAACGTGCACTTTCATGGTGTCATGGTTGTAGCTGATGCAGCACATTGTAAACGGAGCCATTGCAATGGGGAACTGTACTTGTCTCTCCCTCCCTCATCCAGGACGGCACAGTGGCACGGCTGGTAGAGTTGCTGCCTTGCAGAGCCAGCGTCCTGGATTCGGTCCTGACTACAGTTGCAGTCTGTACGGAGTCTGTACATGCTCCCTGTGACCATGTAGGTTTTCTCTGGTTGCCCCGGTTTCCACCCACATTCCAAAGACGTACAGGTTTGTAGTTTATTTGGCTTCGGTAATAAATTGTAAAATCGTGCCCAGTGTGTAGGATAGCGCTAGCTGGTCGGCGCTGGGACTCGGTGGGCCGAAGTGCCTGTTTCCACGTTGTATCTCTAAAGTGCAAAGTCGAATTTGTAAGCCGCCACTAATTTACAGCAAATTAGCTGAGTCTGTGACTCTGGTCAGACATCAATACCATTCTGCTGAACCTGCAGTTGGCTGCGAGATGCAAACCATTGCCTCAGCGCAAGAAAATAATGCGATCAACTCCTAAAACCCAGAAAAAAATAGCTGAGAAACAAACCAGATAAAGCTTGTCTAGATTGAATTCTAGCCCACTGCCTCTAGTTACAATTGAAAAATCCATTACACAATTCACTTACAATGAAATAACACTCCTCTTATAATGAAATTACTATCTCCTTGCACTGAATGCGTAAGTCCTACAGATATGCAGCGTTGGAGTCATTATACTTACTTAACTGAATAGAGCCAATTTTGTTTCATGAGAAACTGTTTTCAGTTTCTTTGTAAAGTGATCCATCCCGAAAAAAATACTTTCACTTAGAGTTTGTCAGTTGTAATTAGAATTAAACTATCAGTTTTGATGCTATGGTAGACAAACATGCTGGAGAAACTCAGCGGGTGAGGCAGCATCTATGGAGGGAAGGAAATAGAATGTGTCTGAAGAAGGGCTTCGACCCGAAACGTTGCCTATTTCCTTCGCTCCATAGGTGCTGCCTCACCCGCTGAGTTTCTCCAGCATTTTTGTCTACCTTCGATTTTCCAGCACCTGCAGTTCATTCTTAAACAAAAAGTTTTGATGCTATGTTGAGTTTGAGTTCAGTTTATTGACACGTGTACAAAGGTTCAGTGAAAAGCTTTTGTTGCGTGCTAACCGGTCAGTTGAAGGACTATACATGATTGCAATCGAGCCTTCCACAGTGTACAGATACGTGATAAAGGAAATAAGGCAAATAACAAATATTGCAAGATGAAGTCCACTAAAGTCCGATCAAATGTGGTCCGAGGGTCTCGAATGAGGTAGATAGTAGCTCATAACTGCTCTCTAGTTGTTGGTAGAATGGCCTGATAACAGCTGGGAAGAAACTGTCCCTGAATCTGGAAATGCTGGAGAAACTCAGCGGGTGAGGCAGCATCTACGGAGCGAAGGAAATAGGCAACGTTTCGGGTCGAAACCCTTCTTCAGAATCTGGAGGTGTGTGTTTTCACACTTTTGCCCGATGGGAGAGAGTAGAAGAGGGAGTTGCCAGGGTGCGACTCGTCCTTGATTATGTTGGGTTCAGAGGTGGAGGGGTTGATGTATTTGATTTGTTCAACACAATAGAACAGCGTGGGCAGAGGAAGCCAGTTTCTCTCGTTGGGGAATGCAGAAGAAATAGGTGCAAGCTTAAAATTAGAGCTGGAGCTTTCAGGAAAGACTAGGAACATTTAATTTTATTTAATAGAAGAGATTGGACAAACTTAGGTTGTTTTCTCTGGTGCGCCGGAGGTTGAGGGGATACCTGATAGAAGTGTATAAAATGAAACGAGGCACATATAGGCTAGTCAGAACATTTTTTTCCAGGTTTGGGAATGTCAAAGGCTAGAGGGAATAGCTCTAAGTAGAGAGGGGTAAAGCTTAAAGGAGATGAGCCAGGACAGCATTTTGTTTACACAGATTGTGGTGGGTGGAGCACACTTCCAATGTAGTAGTGGAGGCAGATACAATAGTGGCATTGAAGAGACTGTTAGATATGTACATGGATAAGCGGTAAATGTAGGGTTGAGGATGATGTGCGGGCAGATACAAGTTGTACTTAGCATCGTATTCAACACATTGAGATGCTGAGAGCTGAATGGCCTGTGTTGTATGAGCCTCCAGTATGTTCCATGTTCTCTGTGCCTGGTCACTGCCAGGGGTGGTGGTGGAGGCAGATATACTAGTGGCGTTTAAGAAGCTTTTAGGTAATAAGTAAATAAGTAAGTAAGTTTATTAGCCAAGTATTCACATACAAGGAATTTGCCTTGGTGCTCCGCACGCAAGTAACAACATGACATACAGTGACAGTTACGAATGACTCAGAAAACACTAAACATTAACAATAATAAAACATTAATGATAAAACACCATTGATCAAGCATGTGAACCAACAAAATACCAGATCAAAGGGAGGCTACAGATTTTTGGCTGTTGAGTAGAGCAACTACTCGTATGAAGAAGGGTTTCGGCCCGAAACTTTGCCTATTTCCTTCGCTCCATAGATGCTGCTGCACCCGCTGAGTTTCTCCAGCTTTTTTGTGTACCGTCGATTTTCCAGCAACTGCAGTTCCTTCTTAAATACTCGTGGATAAAAACTGTTTTTATGTCTGGCTGTGGCAGCTTTGACAGTCCGGAGTCGCCTTCCAGAGGGAAGTGATTCAAAGAGTTTGTGGCCAGGTTGAGAGGGGTCAGAGATGATCTTGCCCGCTCGCTTCCTGTTTGGGCGGCACAGTGGTGCAACGGTAGGGTTGCTGCCTTGCAGCGTTAGGGACCCAGGTTCGATCCTGACTATCGGTACAGAGTTTGTACGTTCTCCGGGTGCTTCGGTATCCTCCCACATCCCAAAGACGTGCGGGCTTGTAGGCTTAATTGACTTCTGTAAATTGTCAGTCTGTAATGTGTGGGGTAGAACTCGTGCGTGGGAGATTTGCTGGTCGGCACAGGCTTGGTGGGACGAAGGGCCTGTTTCCACGCTGTATCTCTAAATAAAAAATAAAATCTAAATCGAACGTGGACTTGCGGGGAATGAAGGGACATCGATCACATGCAGGCAGAGGAGATTAGCTGAACTTTGACATCATGTTTGGCACGAACATTGCAGACCAAGAGCCTGTTCCTTTGCTGAACTGTCCTGTGTTAATATGATCATGGCTTCTCTCTGCTGGCCTCAAACCCTCTTCCCTGCCAATTCATTCACGCACAAAGTGTATACTCTGCGCCAAAAGTCAGCGGTGGAAGGATCAGCTGGAATTGTGAGCAAAAAAACAAACTGCTGGAGGACATTAGCAGGTCAGTTCAATGGTATTTGATGGTCACATGTACTTAGATACAGTGACATTTCTTGTTTTGCTTACAGCTCAGTAAAATCATACCATGCCTAAGCACAAACATACATAACCACACATAAAATGCCACCATTATAGTGTAAGAGTTGTAGACCACCGAGCCCGTACACAGAGAATCACCATGTTTTTGGCACCATCTTGTACTCTAAGTTTCGAGTTCTTAAAAATATACAGTTGTATTTTAGGGGTACCACAGTGGAAATGCGGTTGAGTTGCTGCCTTGCAGTGCCAGAGTCCCCGGTTCGATCCTGACTGCGGGAGCTGTCTGTACGGAGTTTGTACGTTTTCCCTGTCACCTGCGTGGGTTTTCTCCGGTTGCTCCAGTTTCTTCCCACACTCCAAAGATTGTGTAATCTCTGTAATAAATTGTCCCCAGTATGTATGGTAGTGCTTGTGCGATCGCTGGTTGGTGCAGACTCGGTGGGTCTAAGGCCCTGTTTCCACGCTGTATCTCTAATGTCAAAAACTGGAAAAGAACAAGGGAAATTGGGATTTCTCCAAGGGAGATTCACAGATGCTGGGAGTCAGATGTCCTTCCTTGGAGCTGTGGAGATGCGTACTGGGATTTGTATTGTCTCCATCTGCAACCTATTTTTGTTGTGAAAGTTCACCCCTTCCATTGGAGCAAACTATTCTTGGAACAAATTGCACATCAGATTTTTTATCTATTTGTTCTTGTTGTGGGACAGGTTTGAGATTGCCATCAGGTCGTTTTTACCTCCAGGGCTTAACAGGGATAGAAACATAGAAACATAGAAGTTAGGTGCAGGAGTAGGCCATTCGGCCCTTCGAGCCTGCACCGCCATTCAATATGATCATGGCTGATCATCCAACTCAGTATCCCGTACCTGCCTTCTCTCCATTCCCTCTGATCCCCTTAGCCACAAGGGCCACATCTAACTCCCTCTTAAATATAGCCAATGAACTGGCCTCGACTACCCTCTGTGGCAGGGAGTTCCAGAGATTCACCACTCTCTGTGTGAAAAAAGTTCTTCTCATCTCAGTTTTAAAGGATTTCCCCCTTATCCTTAAGCTGTGACCCCTTGTCCTGGACTTCCCCAACATCGGGAGCAATCTTCCTGCATCTAGCCTGTCCAACCCCTTAAGAGTTGGAGTGTGGGAAGATAAGGTCATAAGTGATAGGAGCAGAATTGGGCCATTTGGCCCATCAAGTCTACTCTGCCAGTCAATCATGGATGAACTATCTCTTCCTTCTAACCCCATTCTCCTTCCCACAACCCCTACTTTGAGTGTCGGTGCACTATATTACATATTCTACAATGGGTGGTGGGTGTATGGAACCAGCTGCCTGAGGAGGTAGTGAATTAGACATGGATAGGACAGCTTTAGAGGGATGTGGGACTAATGTAGATGTGACATGTTGGTCGGTGTGGACAGGTTGGGCTGAAGGCATGTTTCCACACTGTGTGACTATGTTCCAGTTTAGTGTTGGGCACTCAGCCATCAAGGGCTGAGAAGAGATAACTGGGGACCCGCCTTGATCGCAGTGTGGAAACAGGCCCTTCGGCCCAACTCGTCCACACCGGCCAACAATGTCCCAGCTACACTAGTCCCATCAGCTTGCGCTTGGTCCATATCCCTCCAAACCTCTCCTATCCATGTACCTGTCTAACTGTTTCTTAACGATGGGATAGTCCCTGCCTCAACTACCTCCTCTGGCAGCTTGTTCCATACACCCACCACCCTTTGTGTGAAAAAGTAACCCCTCAGATTCCTATTAAATCTTTTCCTCTTGACTTTGAACCTGTGTCCTCTGATCCTCGATTCTCTTACTCTTGGTAAAAGACTGTGCATCTACCCGATCTATTCCTCTCATGATTTTGTACACCTCTATAACATCTCCCCTCATCCTCCTGCGCTCCATGGAATAGAGACCCAGCCTACTCAACCTCTCCCTATAGCTCACGCCCTCTAGTCCTGGCAACATCCTCGTAAATCTTTTCTGAACCTTTCAAGCTTGACAATATCTTTCCTATAACATGGCGCCCAGAACTGAACACAATATTCTAAATGCGGTCTCACCAACGTCTTATACAATTGTAACATGACCTCCCAACTTCTATACTCACAGGCTTGCAGGCTTAAGAATTTGTTATAGCATAGTATGTAGACAGTATACTGCAGGAACTGACTCTTCCACCCACATTGTCCATGCTGCACATGCCAGGTTAAACAAAACTCCTCTGCTTGTACACGATTCATATACGTCCATTCCCTATCAATGTCCCTACAAACCACTACAATCCCAATCCTTGTAACTGCTCCCACCATCATCTCAGGCAGTGCATTCCAGGCACCCACCACCCTTGTGTGTGCAAAAAACAATTGCCCCCCTCCCACCCAATATCTCCTTTAAATGTTTCCCCTCTCAGCTTAAAGCTCTGGCCTCTGATATTTTCACCTAATTTCTACCCATTCGACTTATCCAGATCATATTTCTCATATTCCTGTATACTGAGTATATTTGTACATTTGAATTTGTATGGATATAGGTACTAAACATTTGCACGTGGCTCTTATGACTTTATCCTATCCGCCTTAAAAAAATGTAGGGAAACAAAATGTATCTGGGCACTTTGGGCAGCTTACAACCCAGCAGTATGTATATTAATTTCTCTAATTTCAAGTAACCCTTGTAATTTCTCCTTCCCCGCCACTCCCCCACCCTAGTAGTCCTGCTAGTTCCACTGTTTGCATCCATACATCCCTTCATCTTCATCTCTTCCACAGCCAACAATGGACCCTCAGATTCCTATTAAATCTTTTCTCCTTCAACTTGAACCTACGTTCTTTAATAGGAATCTATGTCCTCTGGTCCTCGATTCCCCTACTCTGGGCAAAAGACTTGTGCATCTACCCGATCTATTCCTCTCATGATTTCCTCTCCACCTTTCCTTGGTCATCGGTGCCGGCTCGGATTTATTCTGAACCTTTTCACACCTTAAGTTTCCCTTTCTCCTGACCCAGTCCGAAGAAAGATCTCAACCTGAAACGTCACCTATTCCTTTTCTCCAGAGATGCTCTGTTACTCCAATGTTTTGTGTCTATCTTGGGCATCTCCCTTGTGAGTTGACACAAAAGTCTTGAGGGATTGGCCAAGAAGAGTTTGCATTCATACAGCACCTTCTAAACCCGGGATCATCCAAGATGTTTTACACCAAATCTCTGATGTGTAGTCATTGTGGCAATGTAGGGAACGTGGAGACCGGTTATGGCGCATCAAGCTCTCACAGTTGGTAACGTGATAACGAAAATATATTTGTTTAGTGTCGTGGTGATCCCTGAGGATAGACACAATGATGGAGAAACCAGTGTGACAGGCAGCATCTCTGGAGAGAAGGAATTGGTGACGTTTCGGGCCAAGACCCATCTTCAGACTGAGCTTCAGGGGAGAGGGAGTTACAGAGATAAGGAAGCGTAAAAGACCAAAAGGGATGCCTACCCCTCCTCCCTCGACTCCGTCCAAGGGCCCCAACAGTCTTTTCAGGTGAGGCAGAGGCTCACTTGCATCTCCTACTGTATCCGCTGTTCCAGCTGTGGACTCCTATATATCGGCGAGACCAAGCGCAGGCTCGGCGATCGTTTCGCTGGACACCTCCTCTCAGTCCGCCTACACTTACCTGATCTCGCGGTTGCTAAACACTATAACTCCCCCCTCCCATTCCCACACTGACCCTTCTGTCCTGGGCCTCCTCCATTGTCAGAGTGAGGCTCAATGCAAACAGCACCTTATATTTTGCTCGGGCAGCTAACACCCCAGCGGTATGAACATTGACTTCACTAACTTCAAGTAACCCTTACTTTCCCTCTCTCTCCATCCCTCCCCCTTCCCAGTTCTCCAGCCAGTCTGACTGTCCCCCTGATTACATTTTATCTCTGTTGCTTTGTTGTCACCTTCTCCTCGCTAACAATGGTCTAGTCTACGTTTTCCTTGAACTGCATCTCTTTTGTTCTCTTAAGGGCCTGCCCCACTATACGAGTTTACCCAAGAGCTCTCTTGAGTTTAAAAAAAATCAAACTCGTGGTAAGTACGTAGAATGTACGTAGCGGGTACGTTGGAGCTCGGGACATCTCTCAGGGGCTCCTAACGCTAACGGCAGGTACTCGGGAAATGCGGTACGCTCGTGAAGTTTTTTCAACATGTTGAAAAATGTCCACGAGAGCCCCGAGTACCTACGAGCAGCTATTACCGTAATTCTCCGAGTTCGAATCAGGGGAAACTCGGGAGAACTCTTCAATTAGCTCGTACAGTGGGACAGGCCCTTTACACTTCCTTATCCCTGTAACTCCCTCTCCCCTGACGTTCAGTCTGAAGAAGGGTCTCAGCCCGAAACGGTTCGACCCTGACTACAGGTGCTATTTGTATGTTCTCCCTGTGACTGCGTGGGTGTTCCCCAGGTGCTCTGGATTCCTCCCGCACTCCAAAGACGTACAGGTTTGCAGGCTAATTGGTTTGATGTAATTGTAAATTGTCCCTAGTGTGTGTAGGATAGTGTAAGTGTGCGGGGATCGCCGGTCGGCTCGGACACGGTGGGCCGAAGGGCCTGTTTCTGCACTGTATCTCTAAACTAAACTAAACTAAACCTCCTCAGGGATAGGTGGTGAGTGTGATAATGAGTTCCAAATGTAGGAATAGACTTCATCTGCTGGTAGATGGACCACTCCTCTGACTAATACAATGAACCATGGGTTTATGTGTTTTTTATATATGCACAAACAGATGTTGAGGCTTTGAGCAGCAAAACATCTGTTCCTGTTTTGCTTTCTGAGCAAAACCATGAATAGATGTTGCGTCGATGCTGAGCTTCAGGTTTTTTGGAAAGTTCAGCTGCCTCGTATGAACCTCCTCCCTTTGTGTGTACTCACGGAACCCACCCCAGCTGGTTGCCTTGAGTCTTAATTTGCACGGTGGCGCAGCGGTAGAGTTTCTGCCTTGCAGCGCCAGGGACCCGGGTTCGATCCTGACAACGGGTGCTTGCCTGTACGGAGTTTGTGCGTTCTCCCCGTGACCTGCGTGGGTTTTCACCGAGGTCTTCGGTTTCCTCCTAAACTCCAAAGACGTACGGGTTTGTAGGTTAACTGGCTTGGCGTAAATGTCTACAAAAATTGTCCCTCGTGTGATTAGGATAGTGTTAGTGTGCGGGGATCGCTGGTCGGCACGGACTCGTTGATCCGAGCTGCATCTCTGAACTAAACTAAAACTGGACCCTTCTTCAAACTGTTTGCAGTAGTTCCAGAGAAAGCATTTCATCAGGATGTATTACAACACGGTTTGGGAACAGCTCCATCCAAGACTGCATGAAATTACAGAGAATTGGGCACGCACACCAGAGCATCGCACAAACCAACCTCCCTTGACTTCATTTACACTTCACACTGCCTCGGCAAGGCCACCAGCATAATCAACGACATGCCTCGCCCTCTTCTGTCCTCTCCCATCAGGCAAGATGTACCGAAGTGTGAAAAAGCACACCTCCAGATTCACGGACAGTTTCTTCCCAGCTGTTACCAAGCAACTGAACCATCCGATCAACAACTAGAGAGCAGTTCTGTCCTACCATGTACCTCATTGGAGACCCTCGGACTACCTTTAATCAGATTTTACTGGACTCTATCTTGCACTAAACGTTATTCCCTTTATCATGTGTCTGTACACTGTGGATGGGTCAATTGTAATCATATATAGTCTTTCTGCTGATTAGTTAACACACAACTAGAGGTTTTCACTACCCCTCTGTACATGTGACACTAAACTAAACTAAACTATAGTGGCCAAGTGTCCACAATGTTACTTGCTGCCGAGATGCTGTATTTCCTGTACTTTGCACCCATTTCACAAGCAGTTATTTCTAGTCAGTCTGGTCAGCATCCAAATTCCGGTAAACGCACAAATTTTCCGAGAAAACTGTTGCAATCCTGACACACAACTAGGATAGCATGCATTTATATTTGTTCTCTCTGACACATTCAAGCCAGTGAAGATAGACACAGAGAGCTGGAGTAAATCAGCGGGACAGGCTGCATCTCTGGGGAGAAGGAATGGGTGATGTTTCGGGTCGAGACCCTTCTTGGTACCTCAACTGTTAATTGAGCCGTGTTGAGATCCCACAGGCCATGCTGTGACAACAACAGGGACAAGTTGCATTTTGTTATGGTGACTGGGGGAGGATGTTCATCTTTGCCACAAGGGAATTCTTGTTCCCATATAGAGTCATCGAGCCTTACACTGTGGAAACGGACCCATTGACCCAACTTGTCCACAACCACCAATATCGCCCATCTCCACTAATCCCACCCGCCTGCATTTGGCCCTTAGTCCCACCAAACCTGTCCTATCCATGTCTCTGTCTAATTGCTTCTTAAACATAGCGACTGTCCCTTCCTCAACTACCTCTGGCAGCTCGTTCCATACACCAGCAACCCTTTGTGCGAAAAAAGTGACCCCTCAGATTCCTACAAAATCTTTCCCCCTTCACCTTAAACCTATGTCCTCTGGTTCACGGTTCCCCTACTCAGGGCAAGAGACGCTGTGCGTCTACCCGATCCATTCCTCTCATGATTTTATAAACCTCGAGCCAGTGAAGTTCCTTTTCTTTGAAATGGCGTCATTTATGTTTACTTGATTGCAAAGGGTCCAGAAGGAGGTATCTAATTGGACACGTAATTAATTGGCTTGACGGTAGGAAGCTGAGGGTGATGGTGTAAGATTGTTTGTCGGACTGCCGTGCCTGTGACTAGTGGTGTGGCCCGGGAGTCGACATCACGCCATTGCTGTTTATCATGTATATGACCGATTTGGTTAAGAATGTGGTAGGCATGGTCTGTAAGCTTTCAGTTAACACTAAAGTAGGTGGCAAGGATTTGATGTGTAGGAAGGAACTGCAGATGCTGGTTTACACTGAAGATAGATACCAAAAGCTGGACCCTCTGAAGAAGGGTCTCGACCCAAAACGTCGCCCATTCCTTCTCTCCAGAGACGCTGCCTGTCTCGCTGAGTTACTCCGGCATTTTGTGTCTATCTTCGATTTAACCCAGCCTCTGCAGTTCTTTCCCACACAGTTTGTGTTTTTTATTTTTGCTTTTGTTGATGAACTTGTTACACAGCACAGGAACAGGCCCTTCGTCCATGCCGAACAAGATGCCTGCCTACTCAAGTCCCATCTGCCTGCATGTGACCCTGTGGCACGGTGAACAAAACTGAGCACGATACATACACAAAATGCGGTCTTGCCAACTTCTTGTACAACTGTAACATTACGTCCCAACTTTTATACTAAATGCGTTAGTGAAGGCCAAAATCTTTTTTACCACCCTATCTACCTGAGAGGCCACTTTTAGGGAACTATGTACAACTACTAGAGCCCCCTGTTTATAACAACACTCCCCAGGGCCCGACTGTTAACTGTGAACATCCTACGCTGGTATGACTTTCCAGCACCTCGCACTTATCTTACTGATACATCTTTTGACATTCCTTAGCCCACTTACTCAGCTGATCAAGATCCCCGCTGTGATGCGTTGTAAAACCCGTCTGAGTCACTGATATCTTCCAGGAGAGAGATCTGCTGTTCCTACGTTGTCAGGCCTATAAGTTACTCCAGACAGGTAACTGCACACTGAGGTGAGCAGGGGGCAATTAGGAATGTGTAAGAATGAACTGCAGATGATACCGAAGATGGTCACAAAAAGCTGGAGTAACTCAGCGTCTTTGGAGAAAAGGAATAGGTGAGACCCTTCTTCAGACTGAGAGTCAGGGAATTGGGAATTAGGATTGGCTGGCCCTGCCATCAGCTGCTGCCTGACAGCACCGAATTCCTGGGTTCGTTCCTGACCTCAGTCTTTGAGGAATTCACTTGATCTCCCTGTGACCACGTGGGTTTCCAGCAGGTGCTGTAGTTTCCTTCAACATCCCAAAGATGTGCAGGTTTATTGGCCTCTAGAAATCGACGCTACTGTGTAGGGAGTAGATGCAAAAGTGGAATAACTTTGGACTAGCGTGAAGGGTGAGCAAGGGATAGCATGGACTCAGTGGGCCGAAGGAGCTGTTTCCATGCTCTCTCTCTTGCAATCAAAAGATACATTATATAACAAGGACTTGCTCACAGCACCAGAGACCCGGGTTCGATCCCGAATACGGGTGCTGTCTGTACAGGGTTTGTACGTTCTCCCCGTGATCGTGTGGGTTTCCTCCGAGACATTCGGTTTCCTCCCACACGCCACGGGCGTAACGGTTTGTCGGTTAATCGGCTCGGTAGAAGAGCAAACATTATGTCTAGTGTGTGTAGGATAGTGTTAATGCGTGGAGATCGCTGATCAGTGCGGACTCGGTGGGGACGAAGGGCCTGTTTCTGCGCTGTATCTCCAACCTGAACTATAACAAGGACTTCGTTTAGAAAGCATTTAAAAAATGACTGTAATGATTTTTGCTCAACTGCCCTCCCTGGATGACATTTACAGGGCCCGATGCTTGGGCCGGGCCACAAACATCAAGCAGGACACGTCACACCCTGCCAATCACCTTCTCACTCTGCTACTCTCTGGGAGGCGATACGGGTCTCTGAAAGCTCGGTAGACTAAAAAATTCTACCCATGTGCGATAAAAGAACTTAATTCTAACAGAGAACACAGGGGAAGCACAATATAATTTGGGGTGCAAGATAATGCGCAATATTCTTTTAAAATATTTTTAATACCTATTTATTATTTTCTTTACTGATTTTGTGTATATGTGAGTCAATGGCTGTTGTGTTTTGTTCTTTTTAAACCGAAGGAGATGCAATGGAATTTCGTTGCACAGTATTGTGCAATGACAATAAACATATTCTATTCTATTCTATTCTATGAAAGATACAGGGGTATAATCTCAGCAGCAGCATTGGTGGCCAGAATTGAAAATGGTACGAACCAGCGAAATGTGTGAACAATGTTGATTTAATGAACACTGAGACACATTCAGATGACTAGACTTCCAGTATTTGAGTTATTTTTGATAACGACTAATTCCACAATTACCCACAGTCTTTATTATGTGAATGTGCCAAGTATCATTAATTTGGATTGGTAAATGGACAATCCTTTGCAAGGAAGGTGATTATTTCGGATTTGTAGTCATTAAAACTAGAGGGGAAATGTAATCATGGTTTACCCTCGCGACGGATCTGGATTAATTTAAGGAACCTTTTCCCATTTCAAAGTGTATTCAATTCTTTGTGTATAATGACAATTGGTCAGGCGCGAAAAAAATCTGCCAAGTGCTTGCAGCGGTGGACAGCGACCAGACACCTGGTGGAGCAGGGGTAATCCACATGACAGGTGACCATAACCTTCGTCCACAGAGGAGGAGACCTTACAGTCACAGAATGCTGGGGGAACTCAGCGGGGACAGGCAGCAAACTCTGGATAGAAGGAATGGGTGACGTTTCGGGTCTCGACCCTTAGGGTCTCTGGTCTGCGGAGCTCCAGCTGGCACAGCGTTCGCAGCCTGGGATCCCCTGTTGGCAGGGGCGGAAAACCCGGGGGGGGCCAGAGGGGACACGTCCCCCCCATGTTTTGAGAGGTGGGGGACATCCCCCCCCCCCCCCAGTTTTTGTCATCCAGATTTGGCTCGATTGTAATCATGTGTTGTCAAGCCATGATAGTGAAGATATCGAGTCATTTATTCAAACAGCAGAGAACCAGGCCCTTTGGCCCAACTCATCCATGCTGTCCATGATGCCATCTCATCTTATATCATTTGCCCGTATTCGACTCGTATCTCTCAAAACCTTTCCATTCCAAGTACCTGTTTGTAGGTTAATTGGCTTCAGTGAAGATAGCAAATTGTCCCGAGTGTATAGGATAGTGTTAGTAAAGGGTGATTGCTGCCTGGTGCAGAGTCAGTGGGCCATGGGGGCCTGTTTCGGTGCTGTATCTCTAAACTAAACTAAACTAAATATCCCTTTTATCCCCCTATGTCCTCTTCTCCAAGTCCTCTTCCACCCATATCATTCCCTCTGCCTTTACATCTCACTCCTCCTCTCCCCGTCTCTTTGTCTATTGTTCATCTACTACTCTACGATAAGTGTGAGGTGCTACATCTTGGCAGGACAAATCAAAATAGGACGTACATGGTAAATGGTAGCGAATTGAAGAATGCAGTTGAACAGAGGGATCTGGGAATAACTGTGCACAGTTCCCTGAAGGTGGAATCTCATGTAGACAGGGTGGTAAAGAAAGCTTTTGGTATGCTGGCCTTTATAAATCAGAGCATTGAGTATAGAAGTTGGGATGTAATGTTAAAATTGTACAAGGCATTGGTGAGGCCAATTCTGGAGTATGGTGTACAATTTTGGTCGCCTAATTATAGGAAGATGTCAACAAAATAGAGAGAGTACAGAGGAGATTTACTAGAATGTTGCCTGGGTTTCAGCAACTAAGTTACAGAGAAAGGTTGAACAAGTTAGGTCTTTATTCTTTGGAGCGCAGAAGGTTAAGGGGGGACTTGATAGAGGTCTTTAAAATGATGAGAGGGATAGACAGAGTTGACGTGGATAAGCTTTTCCCACTGAGAGTAGGGAAGATTCAAACAAGAGGACATGACTTGAGAATTAAGGGACAGAAGTTTAGGGGTAACATGAGGGGGAACTTCTTTACTCAGAGAGTGGTAGCTGTGTGGAATGAGCTTCCAGTGGAAGTGGTGGAGGCAGGTTCGATTTTATCATTTAAAAATAAATTGGATAGTTATATGGACGGGAAAGGAATGGAGGGTTATGGTCTTAGTGCAGGTAGATGGGACTAGGGGAGAATACTTGTTCGGCACGGACTAGAAGGGCTGAGATGGCCTGTTTCCGTGCTGTAATTGTTATATGGTTATATGGTTATTCACCTTTAGCTTTTGCCCCAATCTCCACC